>NC_134514.1:560617-708668 GCF_027942865.1 Odontesthes bonariensis | reverse complement strand
TCCGACCGCGCGGTGCGCCTCCCTCCAACCGAGTGCCGACGATGCTGTTTTGAAAGATGAAGGAATCATGTGTGCCCCCAGGCCACCGGGCTACAAGGTTTAGAATCGACAGTTTCGCGTCGCAAATTATCTGCACATTGATGGAGTGAAAGTGTTTGCGATTGATGTATGCGTAATCATCAACGGATGGTGGCTTCAGACGCACATGGGTACAATCAATCGCTCCAATCACGTTTGGAAACTCAACAATCTCATAAAATGCCATTTTAATCACCGTTTGCTGAGCATCATTGTAGGGGAACTGGATGTACCTGCCAGACAGGGAATTTATAGCCTTTAACACGCCTGGCATGGTTCGGCTGATGGATGGCTGAGTAATGCCAGATCTGTCCCCTATCTCCCTCTGAAACGACCCGGTGGCCAGGAATGCCAGGGTGGACAGCACCTGTACAGGCACAGGTATGGCATTGGACCGCCGGGTGTCTCGCCTTAACTGTGGCTCCAGGATGCCACAGAGCTCAATAAGGAGATGCCTAGGGAGACGAAAACGGCTCATAAGCCACTCATCATTTTCCCGAAAGAAATCCTGGCGGTCCCAGAACACTCTCTCGCGCCTGATGCGCGCGTTCAGGTCCTCTAACAAAGCCAGATCTGCCATCGTTTCGCCATTACCGCGCCGCTAGAATCAGCTCTTAAATAGGCGGTTGAATAATGAGCCATCACTCTTCCAATTACGGAGTTGTACTTGTTTAATTTTTTTATTTATTTAATTTGCGTTTATGTTTATATTTATGTTGAAGTCAAATAAAACATGGGCCTTCTTTGAAGTGATAAGTCTGTAATTTTAACCGAGGGATTTGTTGCGACTCATGAGGCACGCACTAGTGACGCTGCTGTTTATGTATGCTATTGCAGTCACCGCAAGTCAAAATGGAAAAGTGCGCACACTGCCTCAGACCTGTCGTGACGATTTCATCTTTCCTGCGCTCACGATGGATTTGATAAATGCCAACCTTTGCGCAGAAAAGAACGTACACACGACCTACGCATGTTTTTCGTCTTACGCAAGTTTGATAAATGAGGGCCAGTGTCTCTCCACCAATCCAGATGATACAATGTACGTCACAGCTACGTAAATTCTGACCAATAAAATATGAACACACCTCTAAGCCTGCCTCCCAGGCTCTTATTAACTCCTCCCAATCTGTAATCTTATGAACAAGACATAACAATTGAACCACACCCTAACTCAAAATGGCGTTTGTTATACTTTTGTAACAAATTAAGAAAGAGAAAGAAATTCAATTTGTCCAGCCGTGGACAGGGAGAAATACAAACCAAACAATACAGAAATAACAATTGCACTATTCTTCAACTCAAAATGGCGTTTGTCACACTTCTGTAACAATTTAAGAAAGAGAAAGAGATACACTTTAACACGCTGTGGACAGGGAGAAATACAGACCAAAGGATACAGAAACGATGCATAAGCAAAAAACTTTCTTTATCAGGAATGTCAAAAATCACGTCGAATGGCGTGACAAACAAATGGCTTAGCGGCAGAACCTCTCCCCTAAGTTTGCGAAACCCTCATTTACTCGACTGATAACAACTCTGCAATTAGCACATTACCTAAAGAAACTAATAATTATTACAGTTCAACCATAAAGTGCCCTGGAAAACAAAAAGGAAAGAAAATGTGATTACACACGAACATCTGTGAGTGTAAAAACAGCACAAGAATGTCAAGGACAAGCAGCGTGCATCCGCACAAGCAGCGTGCACGCGCAGCCCCTCGCTCTCCCCCCTGAAACCCAAACACATCCAACAAGCCTGTTGAACACAGAACTTTAGAAACCTAACACAAATCACAGCAGTATTCAATAATTCAATAATAATAAGATGCACTCAATAAAAATTCACAATATTAAAGAAATCAGCACACAGCGTTTAAAACTCACAGCTCACCACTGTAACACAATATCAATGCAGCAACTATAACAATGAATCAAATCTGAGTGTGTCTGCACTCACTTAATCTTTTATTTAGCCTAAGATTATAAGTAAGACGTTGGGTTAACTCTATGTGTTAACTCAAAATGACAAAAATACTCAAAAGTCAAGGGATGAGATGAGTTGGAACCTTGATTTCTCACACAAAATAACTTTTTCTTTTCTTCTTTTTTGGATTCACATAAAACAGCAGGATTTCACACACATCGACAGACAAACAGAGACCGGTCCCACACTCACACCAAGTCAGTCGATCAAAGTTTTGTCAGTCACCGTTCAAATCTTCACATTTTTAAATTATCAATTTCTTTCATTTAGACTTTTAATTTTTCAGGAGATGTTGGTGTCGGCAATATATGAAATACAAAATGTGTTTTCCCTACAAGCCTTGTGATATGGTCTCTAAGGACCAGAACAACAGATGCTGACGTGCACTTTATCAGCTATGACCCCTTATTTTAATCTCCTGTGGTCAATTCATGAACGAATTTGAATTTTCTTCTCAAAATGTCTTTATACTGAGGTCTCGGATAACTCCAAAGAGTTCTAAGCAGATATAAAATGATATAAACATATATTTAAAATGTGCCCGTATAGAACTGGATTTTACTTTTCAGAGTTTTCTTGAAAGTATTGATTTGTTTTGTATATGCGCTTATTGATCCCACCCTCAAACTTTTTATGTTCGCAAGTCAATCAATTATCAGTATTCGTCTACTCCTTGACTAGTGAAAATGATTTCCACATATATTTAATGACTAATGTGCCCGTACCTCCGCCAGTATTCCCCCCCCAATGCATTGAAGGATGGCTGTTGGCCGCAAGAAACACCATGAACGATTGCTCAACAACCTGTTCGCTTCTTTAAAGCGTATCCATCAATCCAGTTTGAACAGATTCATTACCTGCCGGGGCATTAGCGACTAGCCCTTCTTTAATCACCACAAAAAATATATCAACACAATAGCCCGACCAGCTGTTCACAGCCGTCTGCTAAACACGTCTCACATAAGCTGCTGTTCGCCCAATCTTTATCTCAATTCAAACATTCGGCTCCTCTTGGCCCAAAATTTCTCAAACAATGTCAACAGCCCCCCTGCGCAGAGGTAAACAATGAAATGCTTACCGAATGCAGAATCCGTACTCTCTCCTGTGTTCTTTTAATTTGGGGAAACCGGAAAGAGCCGTCAGCTGTGCACCACCAACAGAAATCCGCTGTTTAATGGTAGGAAAAAATCCCACCTGCCGGCTTTCACAGCTGATGTCGGTTGTCGGGGCACAGAGGACACGCTCCGCCGGGCTCCAGATGTAGAAATCTCACGAATTCGGGGTCACCATTATGTTGTGGAGAAAAGGAGTCGAATACGCGTCGGTCAGCCTTTCATTGGGGAAGTTTATTTGAACAGCCGTCACAGCAAATGTGCGTACAGAATGTTCACCAATCTCCAACGACCTCATTTTGCAACCTGGCTTTATACCGGTCCTGGATCATAACAAGCGTACGTGGCCAGGCCCCAATCTTCTTCAGGCGCCTAGCTCCCGCCGTAATCATAAACAAGCTCATTCTAACTATCAACAATATTCATATGAACCAGTCAACAAGGCCCAGGATGTAATTAGGCCATGTCATGACATTCCTCTCCCACACAGCTCCACGTTTTACATCTCTAATTCAAAACACATTCAAATCCATCAACTATAGCATTTTAATGAAACAATAACATAATGTTTGTCTTTCTGATATTAAACACATCATGACACAAACTGAATCATTGCGTCAGTCTGACCAAAACCCAACTTTTCAAATCATGTTAACTTGTTAGTTCGAAGGAAATCGTACCAAATCGAGCCTCTCAAAATCAGATGAATAACTGCATTCAATGTTTCCTCAAATGTGAAAAGTTGAATCAAGTTGCTTCGATCTGAACCAACACAATTCTTAATATAAAGGTCTAAAGCAGCAGAAACCAGTCTGTGTGCACTCTGCAGAATAACAGGGGGAGCAGGGAGATGAAGTTGAAAGATTATAAAGAGAAGGCTGTAAGCAGTTATTAAAAAATAAGAAGGCATATTATAAAAATGTAGGGGGTCTAATTTAGGGTAAGAAAGATTTGGGGAAAAATTATGAAAATACATTTTTCAAAACGTGGCATGGAGTGGGGGACTTAAAGTTAGGGCTATGCACCAGACGATGTCGATCACGTTTTTTGATGCTGTGTGTGATTTTGGATTGGAACTGCCACCTTTTGTTGGTTTTCGTACTCCTGATAGTTGGTTGCGTTCCGTGTGGATTCCCTCTTTCTTTTTCACGGTTGGAGGTGAATTTAGACCTGACTAGGAGGTCTTGAAGGCTGGTGTTCCTTTTGAAGGCCGATATTATTTTAAAGTTTTGGAGTTGTGGATTGAGCTGCTGTTGCTTTTGAGTTCCTAACCCCGGCCGTGGCTCAGTGGTTAGTCGGTCGTCCAATTGGCGGATCGATTCCCACTCTCGCCACTCAAGAAAGAGTGGTGGAACTGACAGCTGGAGGGGTGTCAGTTCCACCTCCTTGTCACGGCCGAGGTGCCCTTGAGCAAGGTACGAACCCCCCATGCCCCCCGCTGTGAATGGCTGCCCACCGCTCCGGGTTGGCATCTGTCTCTATGGCTGTGTTCAAAACCGCCTACTGCATACTGCATACTGCATACTACATATTACATACTACATACTGCATACTACATACTGCATACTGCATACTGCATACTACAAACTACATACTACATGCTGCATACTGCATACTACATACTACATACTACATACTGCATACTGCATACTACATACTGCATACTGCATACTGCATACTACATGCTACATACTGCAGAGTTGCATAATACATACTACATACTGCATACTGCATACTACATACTGCATACTGCATACTACATGCTACATACTGCATACTACATACTGCATACTGCATACTATATACTGCATACTACATACTACATACTGCATACTGCATACTACATGCTACATACTGCATAGTTGCATACTGCATACTACATACTACATACTGCATACTGCATACTACATACTGCATACTGCATACTACATACTGCATACTGCATACTACATGCTACATACTGCATAGTTACATACTGCATACTGCATACTACATGCTGCATACTGCATACTACATACTGCATACTGCATACTACATACCGCATACTGCATACTGCATACTACATACTACATACTGCATACTACATACCGCATACTGCATACTACATACTGCATACTACATACCGCATACTGCATACTACATACTGCATACTGCATACTACATACCGCATACTGCATACTGCATACTACATACTGCATACTGCATACTGCATAGTACATACTGCATACTGCATACTACATACTGCATACTACATGCTGCATACTGCATAGTACATACTGCATACTACATGCTGCATACTACATACTACATACTGCATACTGCATACTTCATACTGCATACTGCATACTACATACTGCATACTACATACTACATACTGCATACTGCATACTACATGCTACATACTGCATAGTTGCATACTGCATACTACATACTGCATACTACATACTGCATACTGCATACTACATCCTGCATACTACATACTGCATACTGCATACTGCATACTACATGCTACATACTGCATAGTTACATACTACATACTACATGCTGCATACTACATAGTACATACTGCATACTGCATACTACATGATGCATACTGCATACTACATACTACATACTGCATACTACATACTGCATACTACATACTGCATACTACATACTGCATACTACATACCGCATACTACATACTGCATACTACATACCGCATACTACATACCGCATACTGCATACTACATACTACATACTGCATACTACATACCGCATACTGCATACTACATACTACATACCGCATACCGCATACTGCATACTACATACTACATACCGCATACTGCATACTGCATACTGCATACTGCATACTACATACTGCATACTGCATAGTACATACTGCATAGTGCATACTACATACTACATACTGCATACTGCATACTGCATACTACATACTGCATACTACATACCGCATACTGCATACTACATACTACATACTGCATACTACATACCGCATACTGCATACTACATACTACATACCGCATACTACATACTGCATACTGCATACTACATACCGCATACTGCATACTACATACTGCATACTGCATACTACATACTACATACTGCATACTGCATACTGCATACTGCATAGTACATACTGCATACTGCATACTACATGCTACATACTGCAGAGTTGCATAATACATACTACAAACTACATACTACATGCTGCATACTGCATACTACATACTACATACTACATACTGCATACTGCATACTACATACTGCATACTGCATACTGCATACTACATGCTACATACTGCAGAGTTGCATAATACATACTGCATACTGCATACTACATACTGCATACTGCATACTACATGCTACATACTGCATACTACATACTGCATACTGCATACTATATACTGCATACTACATACTACATACTGCATACTGCATACTACATGCTACATACTGCATAGTTGCATACTGCATACTACATACTACATACTGCATACTGCATACTACATACTGCATACTGCATACTACATACTGCATACTGCATACTACATGCTACATACTGCATACTTCATACTGCATACTGCATACTACATACTGCATACTACATACTACATACTGCATACTGCATACTACATGCTACATACTGCATAGTTGCATACTGCATACTACATACTGCATACTACATACTGCATACTGCATACTACATCCTGCATACTACATACTGCATACTGCATACTGCATACTACATGCTACATACTGCATAGTTACATACTACATACTACATGCTGCATACTACATAGTACATACTGCATACTGCATACTACATGATGCATACTGCATACTACATACTACATACTGCATACTACATACTGCATACTACATACTGCATACTACATACTGCATACTACATACCGCATACTACATACTGCATACTACATACCGCATACTACATACCGCATACTGCATACTACATACTACATACTGCATACTACATACCGCATACTGCATACTACATACTACATACCGCATACCGCATACTGCATACTACATACTACATACCGCATACTGCATACTGCATACTGCATACTGCATACTACATACTGCATACTGCATAGTACATACTGCATAGTGCATACTACATACTACATACTGCATACTGCATACTACATACTGCATACTACATACCGCATACTGCATACTACATACTACATACTGCATACTACATACCGCATACTGCATACTACATACTACATACCGCATACTACATACTGCATACTGCATACTACATACCGCATACTGCATACTACATACTGCATACTGCATACTACATACTACATACTGCATACTGCATACTGCATAGTACATACTGCATACTGCATACTACATGCTACATACTGCAGAGTTGCATAATACATACTACAAACTACATACTACATGCTGCATACTGCATACTACATACTACATACTACATACTGCATACTGCATACTACATACTGCATACTGCATACTGCATACTACATGCTACATACTGCAGAGTTGCATAATACATACTGCATACTGCATACTACATACTGCATACTGCATACTACATGCTACATACTGCATACTACATACTGCATACTGCATACTATATACTGCATACTACATACTACATACTGCATACTGCATACTACATGCTACATACTGCATAGTTGCATACTGCATACTACATACTACATACTGCATACTGCATACTACATACTGCATACTGCATACTACATACTGCATACTGCATACTACATGCTACATACTGCATAGTTACATACTGCATACTGCATACTACATGCTGCATACTGCATACTACATACTGCATACTGCATACTACATACCGCATACTGCATACTGCATACTACATACTACATACTGCATACTACATACCGCATACTGCATACTACATACTGCATACTACATACCGCATACTGCATACTACATACTGCATACTGCATACTACATACCGCATACTGCATACTGCATACTACATACTGCATACTGCATACTGCATAGTACATGCTGCATACTGCATACTACATACTGCATACTACATGCTGCATACTGCATAGTACATACTGCATACTACATGCTGCATACTACATACTACATACTGCATACTGCATACTTCATACTGCATACTGCATACTACATACTGCATACTACATACTACATACTGCATACTGCATACTACATGCTACATACTGCATAGTTGCATACTGCATACTACATACTGCATACTACATACTGCATACTGCATACTACATCCTGCATACTACATACTGCATACTGCATACTGCATACTACATGCTACATACTGCATAGTTACATACTACATACTACATGCTGCATACTACATAGTACATACTGCATACTGCATACTACATGCTACATACTGCATAGTTACATACTACATACTACATGCTGCATACTACATAGTACATACTGCATACTGCATACTACATGATGCATACTGCATACTACATACTACATACTGCATACTACATACTGCATACTACATACTGCATACTACATACTGCATACTACATACCGCATACTACATACTGCATACTACATACCGCATACTACATACCGCATACTGCATACTACATACTACATACTGCATACTACATACCGCATACTGCATACTACATACTACATACCGCATACCGCATACTGCATACTACATACTACATACCGCATACTGCATACTGCATACTGCATACTGCATACTACATACTGCATACTGCATAGTACATACTGCATAGTGCATACTACATACTACATACTGCATACTGCATACTGCATACTACATACTGCATACTACATACCGCATACTGCATACTACATACTACATACTGCATACTACATACCGCATACTGCATACTACATACTACATACCGCATACTACATACTGCATACTGCATACTACATACCGCATACTGCATACTACATACTGCATACTGCATACTACATACTACATACTGCATACTGCATACTGCATAGTACATACTGCATACTGCATACTACATGCTGCATACTACATACTACATACTGCATACTGCATACTACATACTGCATACTGCATAGTACATACTGCATACTACATGATGCATACTACATACTACATACTGCATACTACATACTGCATACTGCATAGTACATACTGTATACTGCATACTACATACTACATACTGCATACTGCATACTGCATACTACATACTGCATACTACATGCTGCATACTGCATACTGCATACTACATACTACATACTGCATACTGCATACTACATACTACATACTGCATACTTACATACTGCATACTACATACTACATACTGCATACTTACATACTGCATACTGCATTCTACATGCTGCATACTGCATACTACATACTGCATACTACATACCGCATACTACATACTACATACTGCATACTACATACCGCATACTGCATACTGCATACTGCATACTACATACTGCATACTGCATACTGCATACTACATACTGCATACTGCATACTGCATAGTACATACTGCATAGTGCATACTACATACTACATAATGCATACTGCATACTACATACTGCATACTACATACCGCATACTGCATACTACATACTACATACTGCATACTACATACCGCATACTGCATACTACATACTACATACCGCATACTACATACTGCATACTGCATACTACATACCGCATACTGCATACTACATACTGCATACTGCATACTACATACTACATACTGCATACTGCATACTGCATAGTACATACTGCATACTGCATACTACATGCTGCATACTACATACTACATACTGCATACTGCATACTACATACTGCATACTGCATAGTACATACTGCATACTACATGATGCATACTACATACTACATACTGCATACTACATACTGCATACTGCATAGTACATACTGTATACTGCATACTACATACTACATACTGCATACTGCATACTGCATACTACATACTGCATACTACATGCTGCATACTGCATACTGCATACTACATACTACATACTGCATACTGCATACTACATACTACATACTGCATACTTACATACTGCATACTACATACTACATACTGCATACTACATACCGCATACTGCATACTACATACTGCATACTGCATAGTACATACTGCATACTACATGCTGCATACTACATACTACATACTGCATACTACATACTTCATACTGCATACTGCATACTACAAACTACATACTACATACTACATACTACATACTACAAACTACATACTACATGCTGCATACTGCATACTACATACTACATACTGCATACTTACATACTGCATACTGCATTCTACATGCTGCATACTGCATACTACATACTGCATACTACATACCGCATACTACATACTACATACTGCATACTACATACCGCATACTACATACTGCATACTGCATACTACATACCGCATACTGCATACTACATACTGCATACTACATACCGCATACTGCATACTACATACTGCATACTGCATAGTACATACTGCATACTACATGCTGCATACTACATACTACATACTGCATACTACATACTGCATACTGCATACTGCATACTACAAACTACATACTACATACTACATACTACATACTACAAACTACATACTACATGCTGCATACTGCATACTACATACTACATACTACATACTGCATACTGCATACTGCATACTACATGCTACATACTGCAGAGTTGCATAATACATACTACATACTGCATACTGCATACTACATACTGCATACTGCATACTACATGCTACATACTGCATACTACATACTGCATACTGCATACTATATACTGCATACTACATACTACATACTGCATACTGCATACTACATGCTACATACTGCATAGTTGCATACTGCATACTACATACTACATACTGCATACTGCATACTACATACTGCATACTGCATACTACATACTGCATACTGCATACTACATGCTACATACTGCATAGTTACATACTGCATACTGCATACTACATGCTGCATACTGCATACTACATACTGCATACTGCATACTACATACCGCATACTGCATACTGCATACTACATACTACATACTGCATACTACATACCGCATACTGCATACTACATACTGCATACTACATACCGCATACTGCATACTACATACTGCATACTGCATACTACATACCGCATACTGCATACTGCATACTACATACTGCATACTGCATAGTACATACTGCATACTACATGATGCATACTACATACTACATACCGCATACTGCATACTGCATACTGCATACTGCATACTACATACTGCATACTGCATAGTACATACTGCATAGTGCATACTACATACTACATACTGCATACTGCATACTGCATACTACATACTGCATACTACATACCGCATACTGCATACTACATACTACATACTGCATACTACATACCGCATACTGCATACTACATACTACATACCGCATACTACATACTGCATACTACATACCGCATACTGCATACTACATACTGCATACTGCATACTACATACTACATACTGCATACTGCATACTGCATAGTACATACTGCATACTGCATACTACATGCTGCATACTACATACTACATACTGCATACTGCATACTACATACTGCATACTGCATAGTACATACTGCATACTACATGATGCATACTACATACTACATACTGCATACTACATACTGCATACTGCATAGTACATACTGTATACTGCATACTACATACTACATACTGCATACTGCATACTGCATACTACATACTGCATACTACATGCTGCATACTGCATACTGCATACTACATACTACATACTGCATACTGCATACTACATACTACATACTGCATACTTACATACTGCATACTACATACTACATACTGCATACTTACATACTGCATACTGCATTCTACATGCTGCATACTGCATACTACATACTGCATACTACATACCGCATACTACATACTACATACTGCATACTACATACCGCATACTGCATACTGCATACTGCATACTACATACTGCATACTGCATACTGCATACTACATACTGCATACTGCATACTGCATAGTACATACTGCATAGTGCATACTACATACTACATACTGCATACTGCATACTGCATACTACATACTGCATACTACATACCGCATACTGCATACTACATACTACATACTGCATACTACATACCGCATACTGCATACTACATACTACATACCGCATACTACATACTGCATACTGAATACTACATACCGCATACTGCATACTACATACTGCATACTGCATACTACATACTACATACTGCATACTGCATACTGCATAGTACATACTGCATACTGCATACTACATGCTGCATACTACATACTACATACTGCATACTGCATACTACATACTGCATACTGCATAGTACATACTGCATACTACATGATGCATACTACATACTACATACTGCATACTACATACTGCATACTGCATAGTACATACTGTATACTGCATACTACATACTACATACTGCATACTGCATACTGCATACTACATACTGCATACTACATGCTGCATACTGCATACTGCATACTACATACTACATACTGCATACTGCATACTACATACTACATACTGCATACTTACATACTGCATACTACATACTACATACTGCATACTACATACCGCATACTGCATACTACATACTGCATACTGCATAGTACATACTGCATACTACATGCTGCATACTACATACTACATACTGCATACTACATACTTCATACTGCATACTGCATACTGCATACTACAAACTACATACTACATACTACATACTACATACTACAAACTACATACTACATGCTGCATACTGCATACTACATACTACATACTGCATACTTACATACTGCATACTGCATTCTACATGCTGCATACTGCATACTACATACTGCATACTACATACCGCATACTACATACTACATACTGCATACTACATACCGCATACTACATACTGCATACTGCATACTACATACCGCATACTGCATACTACATACTGCATACTACATACCGCATACTGCATACTACATACTGCATACTGCATAGTACATACTGCATACTACATGCTGCATACTACATACTACATACTGCATACTACATACTGCATACTGCATACTGCATACTACAAACTACATACTACATACTACATACTACATACTACAAACTACATACTACATGCTGCATACTGCATACTACATACTACATACTACATACTGCATACTGCATACTGCATACTGCATACTACATGCTCCATACTGCAGAGTTGCATAATACATACTACATACTGCATACTGCATACTACATACTGCATACTGCATACTACATGCTACATACTGCATACTACATACTGCATACTGCATACTATATACTGCATACTACATACTACATACTGCATACTGCATACTACATGCTACATACTGCATAGTTGCATACTGCATACTACATACTACATACTGCATACTGCATACTACATACTGCATACTGCATACTACATACTGCATACTGCATACTACATGCTACATACTGCATAGTTACATACTGCATACTGCATACTACATGCTGCATACTGCATACTACATACTGCATACTGCATACTACATACCGCATACTGCATACTGCATACTACATACTACATACTGCATACTACATACCGCATACTGCATACTACATACTGCATACTACATACCGCATACTGCATACTACATACTGCATACTGCATACTACATACCGCATACTGCATACTGCATACTACATACTGCATACTGCATACTACATACTGCATACTGCATAGTACATACTGTATACTGCATACTACATACTACATACTGCATACTGCATACTACATACTGCATACTACATGCTGCATACTGCATACTGCATACTACATACTACATACTGCATACTGCATACTACATACTACATACTGCATACTTACATACTGCATACTACATACTACATACTGCATACTTACATACTGCATACTGCATTCTACATGCTGCATACTGCATACTACATACTGCATACTACATACCGCATACTACATACTACATACTGCATACTACATACCGCATACTACATACTGCATACTGCATACTACATACCGCATACTGCATACTACATACTGCATACTACATACCGCATACTGCATACTACATACTGCATACTGCATAGTACATACTGCATACTACATGCTGCATACTACATACTACATACTGCATACTACATACTTCATACTGCATACTGCATACTACAAACTACATACTACATACTACATACTACAAACTACATACTACATGCTGCATACTGCATACTACATACTACATACTGCATACTTACATACTGCATACTGCATTCTACATGCTGCATACTGCATACTACATACTGCATACTACATACCGCATACTACATACTACATACTGCATACTACATACCGCATACTACATACTGCATACTGCATACTACATACCGCATACTGCATACTACATACTGCATACTACATACCGCATACTGCATACTACATACTGCATACTGCATAGTACATACTGCATACTACATGCTGCATACTACATACTACATACTGCATACTACATACTGCATACTGCATACTGCATACTACAAACTACATACTACATACTACATACTACATACTACAAACTACATACTACATGCTGCATACTGCATACTACATACTACATACTACATACTGCATACTGCATACTGCATACTACATGCTACATACTGCAGAGTTGCATAATACATACTACATACTGCATACTGCATACTACATACTGCATACTGCATACTACATGCTACATACTGCATACTACATACTGCATACTGCATACTATATACTGCATACTACATACTACATACTGCATACTGCATACTACATGCTACATACTGCATAGTTGCATACTGCATACTACATACTACATACTGCATACTGCATACTACATACTGCATACTGCATACTACATACTGCATACTGCATACTACATGCTACATACTGCATAGTTACATACTGCATACTGCATACTACATGCTGCATACTGCATACTACATACTGCATACTGCATACTACATACCGCATACTGCATACTGCATACTACATACTACATACTGCATACTACATACCGCATACTGCATACTACATACTGAATACTACATACCGCATACTGCATACTACATACTGCATACTGCATACTACATACCGCATACTGCATACTGCATACTACATACTGCATACTGCATACTGCATAGTACATACTGCATACTGCATACTACATACTGCATACTACATGCTGCATACTGCATAGTACATACTGCATACTACATGCTGCATACTACATACTACATACTGCATACTTCATACTGCATACTGCATACTACATTCTGCATACTACATACTACATACTGCATACTGCATACTACATGCTACATACTGCATAGTTGCATACTGCATACTACATACTGCATACTACATACTGCATACTGCATACTACATCCTGCATACTACATACTGCATACTGCATACTGCATACTACATGCTACATACTGCATAGTTACATACTACATACTACATGCTGCATACTACATAGTACATACTGCATACTGCATACTACATACTGCATACTACATGCTACATACTGCATAGTTACATACTGCATACTGCATACTACATGATGCATACTGCATACTACATACTACATACTGCATACTACATACTGCATACTACATACTGCATACTACATACTACATACTACATACTGCATACTACATACTGCATACTACATACCGCATACTACATACCGCATACTGCATACTACATACTACATACTGCATACTACATACCGCATACTGCATACTACATACTACATACCGCATACCGCATACTGCATACTACATACTACATACCGCATACTGCATACTGCATACTGCATACTGCATACTACATACTGCATACTGCATACTGCATAGTACATACTGCATAGTGCATACTACATACTACATACTGCATACTGCATACTGCATACTACATACTGCATACTACATACCGCATACTGCATACTACATACTACATACTGCATACTACATACCGCATACTGCATACTACATACTACATACCGCATACTACATACCGCATACTGCATACTACATACCGCATACCGCATACTACATACTGCATACTGCATACTACATACTACATACTGCATACTGCATACTGCATAGTACATACTGCATACTGCATACTACATGCTGCATACTAAATACTACATACTGCATACTGCATACTACATACTGCATACTGCATAGTACATACTGCATACTACATGATGCATACTACATACTACATACTGCATACTACATACTGCATACTGCATAGTACATACTGTATACTGCATACTACATACTACATACTGCATACTGCATACTGCATACTACATACTGCATACTACATGCTGCATACTGCATACTGCATACTACATACTACATACTGCATACTGCATACTACATACTACATACTGCATACTTACATACTGCATACTACATACTACATACTGCATACTACATACCGCATACTGCATAGTACATACTGCATACTACATGATGCATACTACATACTGCATACTACATACTACATACTGCATACTGCATAGTACATACTGCATACTGCATGCTGCATACTACATACTGCATACTGCATACTACATACTGCATACTACATACTACATACTGCATACTACATACTGCATACTGCATACTACATACTGCATACTGCATACTACATACTACATACTGCATACTGCATACTACATACTGCATACTGCATAGTACATACTGCATACTACATGCTGCATACTGCATACTGCATACTGCATACTACATGCTGCATACTACATGCTGCATACTACATACTGCATACTACATACTGCATACTGCATACTACATACTGCATACTACATACTGCATACTGCATACTACATACTCATCGATCAGACAGTATGCAGAGCGTTTACCCACAATGCATTTGGCTCCTGCCCGAGCCGAAATCAGCCGGCCTGAAGCAGATTTCTCTTAAGCTCTAAACTCTGTAAACTTTAGCAACATTTGAAACATTTTCAGGCGAGAAAGTAGTCGTTTAGATCCCCAACGTGTTGAAAACCTGACAAAATACCGGCTATTTACAATTTTGTTCCCACGAATTCGGCGCTACTAAAGCTAGCCGCAGTGAGCAACGCACTTCCTGTTATTTTCACAAAATAAAATACCCGTTGCCTTTTATCATAGGGAAAGCCATTACCATACAATTGGTGCTTTTGTTTTGAAAACAGGAAGTGAACCTACCCTCGTTGTAGCTAGCTTGAAACTGCCGTTTTGACAGGAAATGACGATCGGCGACGTCACGTTACGTTGCATCTTGGGTAGTTTGAGTATGAGTAGTAACCTCATGATGCATACCCAACATTTAGGAGAATCTAGTATGCATCCGGGAACTTAAATAAGTTAAAGTTAGTAGGAGAAGTGGGCGGTTTCGAACACAGCCTATGAGTGTGTGAGCCTGTGCATGAGTGTGTCAACAGGTGCCAACCTGGATGGGTTAAAAGCGTAAAAGCGGAGGACAAATTTCGTGTATGTATGCATGACCAATAAATCTGATCTCAACCATGGCAACCAGAAAGTTGTTAACCTGTTGGAGCAAAGCCAAAGTAATGCCGGGAATAACCCAAATTTAACTAGCTGAGAAGGAGTAGTTGTTGGTGGAAAAGACAGAGACTGCAGACAGAGCGGTAACAGGAAAGGAGGAGGATCACAGAGCTGCTTAACAACAGATGCTGTAATCCTGGACCTGGAGTGTCTGCAGCCCAGATGTTGAACAGCTGGCTGCGTTTGACATCATCAGCTACCTGCTGACGCTGCGTGTGACATCATCAGCTACCTGCTGACGCTGCGTGTGACATCATCAGCTACCCGCTGACGCTGCGTGTGACATCATCAGCTACCTGCTGATGCTGCGTGTGACATCATCAGTTACCTGCTGACGCTGCGTGTGACATCATCAGCTACCTGCTGACGCTGCGTGTGACATCAGCTACCTGCTGACGCTGCGTGTGACATCATCAGCTAACCTGCTGACGCTGCGTGTGACATCATCAGTTACCTGCTGACGCTGCGTGTGACATCATCAGTTACCTGCTGACGCTGCGTGTGACATCATCAGCTACCTGCTGAAGCTGCGTGTGACATCAGCTACCTGCTGACGCTGCGTGTGACATCATCAGCTAACCTGCTGACGCTGCGTGTGACATCATCAGTTACCTGCTGACGCTGCGTGTGACGTCATCAGCTACCTGCTGACGCTGCGTGTGACGTCATCAGCTAACCTGCTGACGCTGCGTGTGACATCATCAGTTACCTGCTGACGCTGCGTGTGACATCATCAGTTACCTGCTGACGCTGCGTGTGACATCATCAGCTACCTGCTGACGCTGGGTGTGACGTCATCAGCTACCTGCTGACGCTGTGTGTGACATCATCAGTTATGCTGACGCTGCGTGTGACATCATCAGTTACCTGCTGACGCTGTGTGTGACATCATCAGCTACCTGCTGACGCTGCGTGTGACATCATCAGCTACCTGCTGACGCTGGGTGTGACGTCATCAGCTACCTGCTGACGCTGTGTGTGACATCATCAGTTATGCTGACGCTGTGTGTGACATCATCAGTTACCTGCTGACGCTGTGTGTGACATCATCAGTTATGCTGACGCTGCGTGTGACATCATCAGTTACCTGCTGATGCTGGTTGTGACATCATCAGTTACCTGCTGACGCTGGGTGTGACATCATCAGTTACCTGCTGACGCTGGGTGTGACATCATCAGTTACCTGCTGATGCTGGGTGTGACATCATCAGCTACCTGCTGACGCTGGGTGTGACATCATCAGTTACCTGCTGATGCTGGGTGTGACATCATCAGTTACCTGCTGATGCTGGGTGTGACATCATCAGTTACCTGCTGATGCTGGGTGTGACATCATCAGCTACCTGCTGACGCTGGGTGTGACATCATCAGCTACCTGCTGATGCTGGGTGTGACATCATCAGCTACCTGCTGACGCTGTGTGTGACATCATCAGTTACCTGCTGATGCTGGTTGTGACATCATCAGCTACCTGCTGACGCTGCCTGTGACATCATCAGCTACCTGCTGACGCTGTGTGTGACATCATCAGTTATGCTGACGCTGCGTGTGACATCATCAGTTACCTGCTGATGCTGGTTGTGACATCATCAGCTACCTGCTGACGCTGGGTGTGACATCATCAGTTACCTGCTGATGCTGGGTGTGACATCATCAGTTACCTGCTGATGCTGGGTGTGACATCATCAGTTACCTGCTGACGCTGTGTGTGACATCATCAGTTACCTGCTGACGCTGGGTGTGACATCATCAGCTACCTGCTGATGCTGGGTGTGACATCATCAGCTACCTGCTGACGCTGTGTGTGACATCATCAGTTATGCTGACGCTGCGTGTGACATCATCAGTTACCTGCTGACGCTGTGTGTGACATCATCAGCTACCTGCTGATGCTGGTTGTGACATCATCAGCTACCTGCTGACGCTGCCTGTGACATCATCAGCTACCTGCTGACGCTGCGTGTGACATCATCAGTTACCTGCTGACGCTGCGTGTGACATCATCAGCTACCTGCTGACGCTGCGTTTGACATCATCAGTTACCTGCTGACGCTGCTTGTGACATCATCAGTTACCTGCTGACGCTGTGTGTGACATCATCAGCTAAGCTGTTGCTAAGGTTTGAAGGTTTCTACCACACCTTCCTCTCGGCTCCACTTTAACTTCCTACATGTTTGTCAGCTGATTTATATTTTATTTTGTTATCTATCTGTAACAATAACTGATCTAAAAATGGCCGACTCATGTCGAACAAGTGAACAATTCAAACACAGCAAAACGGTCCTGCTGAAATTTGTAGTATGTTTTGCTTAGGAACCTTCTGAACTGAGTGAAATGACCTGGAAGACTCCATAGCAGCTGTGATAAAAGCCATGCCAATGATCTAAAATGCTAAAGAAAGGAGCTCCAATGCTTCCTTAATTATCTACTTTAGCACAGGCTACAGCAGGCCATCCTTTACGAGAGAGATATTTCTGTCACACAAATGCCACGACTTTCAAACCTTGATTAGACCAACTGGAATTCAGGTGGATATATATTTCTCTTTATTGTCCCTTTTAGTGTTGTTTATTTAATTAGAAACCGTGACAAAGTCACATTTTATATCATATTATGATAGAAATAGGACACATATACAAAACAAATCAAATCAAATCAAATTTATTTGTATAGCACATTTCATGTACAAACAATTCAAAGTGCTTTACATAAAATAAAAGCATTGCAGCAGGAAGTGGAACAAGCATTAAAAATACATAAAAGAATATAAAGAGAAACAAATAAAATAATTTAAATGAATTTAAAAACTACTTCAGTATAACAACAAAACTACTTACATGTTAATCTGACTGCAGCGGAAAAAAAAGAAATCTACAAATAAAACCAAAACAGTGTTAAAAAACCCAAATCCACTCACCTAAATGTCGACACAAATACTGGAACTCACTTCCGGTCTTCGTATTTGAGCCATCATTGTTATGAAATGATGCAGTGCGTTGGTGGTATAGTGGTTAGCATAGCTGCCTTCCAAGCAGTTGACCCGGGTTCGATTCCCGGCCAACGCAGCTACATTTTGGTTTCCTTTTTGTAATTTTGGTTTGAAATTAAATCAGTTATTAAATCTTGCTCTGTCTTCAGTAACTGCTCTGGAGCCGTTTCTATCCAAGCCGTAAAAACCTGATAATTAAAGTGTTTTTTGTTTTTTTTCATTTTCGAGATAAAGAAAAGTACATCTGGCCATCCATCCACAGATGAAGAAATATCTCAAAACAAAATAAGTCTATTATAAACCGTTCAATAAGATTTAAAGGTTACATTTTTTTGTTTTTTCGTCTTTAAGAAGTGAAAAATATTCCGTGTTTCACACTGTTACTGATTCTCCACGGGGGGGCGCTGTTTCCTTCTGTTTTAAAGCATCACAGCAAGACGCAAACGTGAGTTACAAATATTAAAAACATTGTTGTTGTCATAAACACTCTGGCTTTAATAAAAATAGGAGAATTAAGCAGAAAGTAATGTCCTGAATGAAGTTTTAATGAAAGTTTTTAATTAACTGGGGTTTTGGTTTGATTTTAATTGGAGCTCTACTCCCATAGACATAATATTATGTCTGCTCCTGTGGGGAGAGGGCAGCAGTGCACTTGAATAGCCACCACAGAAGAAGTAGCAGGAAGCGAGATGGCAAAAGTTATAGGAGGAAGAAAGAAAAGGACGTTGGTTGTATAAAATACAAATGAGAAGATCAGAAAGAAGTAGGAGAGAAGAGACGATTATAACAAGACTTAGAATTGGACATAATGGATTGAATAAAATCCTATATATGATAGGAAAACATCAGTCAGGGAAATGTGAGTGTGGGGAAGATGAGACAATTGAACATGTTATTTCATATTGTAGGAAATATGCCACTTTTTGTTCAAATGTGAATAAAAGCTGGGGAATATTTTTTTCCACAATGATGCCTCTTGGACATCATCGTATTATCTCCTGGGAGATGCCTGTGTCGTTTCCGGTCAAAAATAAAAATGCTGGTTGAATAAAAGTACATTTAAGTCACAATTTGCCAGGGGTGTGAATAATTCCGGGCTTGACTGTATATATATACATATATATGTATATATGTATATATATGTATATATGTATATATATGTATATATGTATATATATGTATATATATTATTATGTTATATATGTACATATATATATATGTATATATATATATATATATATTATTATGTGTATATATGTATATAATGTATATAGAATTGTCATGTAATCCACACTCCTTACCAGTTGGTGGCGGTAATGCTTCCTTAAGTTGTTTGCCAACCGCCAATAAAAAAAAAAAATAGAGAGAGAAGAACCGGAAGTGGAAGCGTTCGACCCGGAAGTGCTTCTGACTGTTATTGTGTGACTGAACAGCTCCGCGCGGGCTCTTTGTCGTGATTTTCCCCGCAGTTTGCCTTCACTTTCCGCGGAGTTTCCCCTGACCGGCCTCACCGGGACTCACCGGGACTCACCGGAAGTCTGCCGCCGCCCGACCCGCCGCTTCTTCCGCCCGCTGCGTCCTCCAGGAGCCGCGGGGCGCCGACATCATGGCGGCCGCAGGCGGCGCGGCTGTTCAGCATGTGGGAGACGTTGAAGAGGACGCGTCCCAGCTGCAGTTCCCCAAAGGTGGGAAGGGCCGGAGTCTGGACCGGGACCGGGTGTTCAGATCTGGTTTTATACATATATTTATATTTAATTACATCACGTGTTAAAGACGCTTTGAAAGGATTCTGGTTCGGCGGGTTTGGACTCTTCTTCTTCGGGTTGTGTTCAGGTCGGGATCTGTGACAGTTCCGCTTCAGTTACCTGCACATCTGTGCTCTCAATATTCCAGATGTGCTCCAGCTGTGTTCTCACAGCGTTGGTGGTATAGTGGTTAGCATAGCTGCCTTCCAAGCAGTTGACCCGGGTTCGATTCCCGGCCAACGCAGCTCATTTTCTTTTCGTTCCCTTCAGCATCATCTGAAGTTGAAGCGAAGTTTGACCCAAAGTTTGGAGTCCGGTCTCATTTTGGATCATTTTGTTCAGTTTCATTGTGTTTCTGACGGAACCACGGAGGTTCTGAGCTGCGGCTCAGTTGCACCATCGCTGTTTGTCCACCAGAGGGCGCTGCGGTGAAGAAACCGAGCAGGATATTCGCTTTAACTTCAGATGCTGCTGAAGGAAAAAAAATGAGCTGCGTTGGCCGGGAATCGAACCCGGGTCAACTGCTTGGAAGGCAGCTATGCTAACCACTATACCACCAACGCTGTGAGGAGCACAGCTGGAGCACATCTGGTTCTGTCAGCAGATGTGATCTGAACACAGGACTGAGGCCACATTTACACATAGCCGGGTATTTAGAGAAACGAATACCCCCCCCCCGCGTTTTCAATAATAACATCGTGCACACAACATCGTTTTCAAAAAACTTGTCATTTACATCAACCCGCATAAATACGCCGTAAAGCGCCATAATAACTGTGCCAAAAGGAATAAAGCCATGCAAGCCAATCAAAATCCTCAGAATCGAGGACTTTCCTCGGGTGAAGGAGGAGATAACGCGAGCAAATATCACAACAAAACTGAAGGCAATAAGAGGGAAATATAGACAGTCAGTGGATACTGGACGCAGGAGCGGCCAGGGGAGAGTGCTGCTCCTCTGTTGGAACTGAGCGAGCAGGTTTGGCAGATGCAGTAAGGCCAGAATGGTTTGCACAAACGTAAAAATGAGTAGAACTTTAACAGCATCCATGATAATCCTGATCAGCAGCCAAACAAACTGTAAACACAAGGCGCTCGCATGGCGTTAAGCATTTTCTGGCGCATAATGTGACGTTTAAGAACCTAAAACGCCGTTTCTCCCAGCTGACACGACAACACATAACCGGCGTTATCAGAAATCTCCACTTTGGCCGGAGGTTTGAGAAATAATCGTTTTCTGTGATTAAAACGGGGTTTTGGTGTAAATGAGAGGCCAAACCGCAGGAAAATATCTGCGTCTTCCTATCGTGTAAACGGGGCCTGAGGGTCTCCAGCTGCACTGACAGAGGCGGGTCGGGTTCTGGCCCGTTTAACCTGAACGTAGCTCAGGATGCACAGCAGCTGGAGGCTCAGGCCTGAAAGACTGAGCCTCCAGACATCAGCAGACTAAAAGTTTCGTGAACCGTAAACCATTTGCAGACATCCCAAGTTCCAAAAACTCCTTTCAGGGAGATGCTTATCGAACCCCCCCCACCCCCCTGCCCCCGTACACAATTAAAGGTAGGGTAGGAGATCCTGGATTTTGAGTCCAGCGAAGCTGCATTTTGAAAATACACAGGTAAAAAGTCCCAACCCTTTTCTTCACTTTCCCCCCGAAGGCACGCCTCTAGAGTACATGAACGCGCACGAGCACGAAGGTGCACGAGCGCTGTTCTGACAGCAAGCATCGATCGTTGCTGTATTTAGTATAACTATACGTTTCATAATGCTAGGTGCTAGCCAAGCTGGCTCTAGTTTACCTTCCTGCCAAGCTTCTGGAGGCGTAATTCGTTCACGGAGCAGGGTACGTGCACAGGGGGGGGGGGGAGGGAGGAGCAGATTGCAGTTTGATAGACGGCATCAGAATCCAATCGTTCAGTATGATTGGATACTGTTTTTCCTAGATTGTACGTTCTAGAGGCCACTAAAACTTTTCATATTTGTGTCAAAGCTTTTAATTAATTGGTTGCAATGGGGGTGTGAAGAGTATTTCAAGCAATATGTAAAAAAATGTTCCAGAAAAAGATCCCCTACCCCGCCTTTAAGGCCAAAAACTGTAGCTGGCTAGTTAGATATAGAACTACACAATTTAGAAACTAAATGTGTATTGATACTTTAAATAAGTGTTTGATACGTTTTGCTTTATTTTATAACAGCATTTAACCTCCACATGTTTTACAGTCATTAAGTCCGCGGTGGGCAACACTGAAGTCACTGTTACACACTGTGCACCTCGCACGGTGTCATCATTCTTCACCTTCACTACACATGGATATACTTTAGTATATTCTGCTGTAAAATGAGTCTTATATTTTCGGTTTTTACTCAGGATGCACAGTTTTGAGTGGTAACTTAGGCGACTGTCAGAGAGTAAATGGAAGCCCTCCCACACCGAACCTTATTGGCTTATTTTGCTGACTAAACCAATCAGCTGACCAGCAGTCGCCCTGAGCGCTGGAACAGAGCATCGCTTTGGACAGACACGCACAGGTTTCACACCTCTCTCTCTCTCGTGCCTGCGCATGGTGCACGAGTTATTGTGTTGCCTGCACGCTCTCACTCGCTCGCATAGTCTAAAATCCGGGATATTTTATCCGACTCGCGGGCATCCGTGATTAACTATCAATATCAGGGAGACTTGGGATGTCTGCGTTTGTAAACCATCTGCAGACTAAAAGCCTGCTGATGGTTTCCATCTGTGATCTGTTCAGAGAATATAAAGCCAGCAGAGCTCTTAGATCCAAGGACTCAGGTCAGCTGGTCCAGTCCAGAGTCCAGACTAAACATGGAGAAGCAGCATTTAGCTGTTATGCTGCCAACAAGTGGAACAAACTGCCAGTGGAGATTAAACTTTCACCAAATGGAGACATTTTTAAATCCATGTTAAAGACATTTCTGTTCTCATGTGTCTATGCATGAAATATCTTTGAACTTATCTGGACTGTTGCTGGTTTTTAAATTCATTTAAATGATTTTATTTGTTTCTCTTTATATTCTTTTATGTATTTTTAATGCTTCACTGGAAAAAATGCCCCTCCAAAAATAAGTAAGAAAAACAATAAATAAAAGACGTTTTTGCTTGAAATAAGCAAAAAAAATCTGCCAATGGAACTAGTGAAAATCGGCTTGTCCAGATTTCTTGAAATAAAATGTGATATTTAGGACTTTTGATTTAAAAGCAATCTTGAAATGAGCTTAAAACCCTCTTCAAATGAAAAGAAAAAGCTTGTTTCATATGAAATGTGACTCAAAACAATTTGTTTTCAAGACTTTTTTACTTAACAAGATATTCAAGATGTATTGTATTAAAACAAGTCCCTATATCTGGCTGAAATGGTGCTTGTTAGGCAGTTGTGTCTCATATTAAGTGTAACGAGATACTCAGTGAGACAAATATACTTGGTAAGATTTAGATTTTTTTCCAGGGTTCTTCCACTCCCTGCTGCAATGCTTTTATTTTATGTGAAGCACTTTGAATTGTTCTGTACATGAAATGTGCTACAAATAAATCTGATTTGATTTGATGCGGATCGTTGGTAACCGTGGTAACGTGTCCTGTGGCTCCGCAGAGTTCGAGAACGCGGAGACGCTGCTGAACTCGGAGGTCCACATGCTGCTGGAACACCGGAAGCAGCAGAACGAGAGCGCCGAGGACGAGCAGGAGCTGTCCGAGGTCTTCATGAAGACGCTCAACTACACGGCCCGCTTCAGCCGCTTCAAGAACCGCGAGACCATCACCGCCGTGCGCAGGTGGGCCCCGCCGTCAGCTGCTTCTGGCTCTGCTTCTGCTTCTGGCTCTGCTTCTGCTTCTGCTTCTGGCTCTGCTTCTGCTTCTGCTTCTGGCTCTGCTTCTGCTTCTGGCTCTGCTTCTGCTTCTGCTTCTGGCTCTGCTTCTGCTTCTGGCTCTGCTTCTGCTTCTGGCTCTGCTTCTGCTTCTGGCTCTGCTTCTGCTTCTGCTTCTGGCTCTGCTTCTGCTTCTGCTTCTGCTTCTGGCTCTGCTTCTGCTTCTGCTTCTGCTTCTGGCTCTGCTTCTGCTTCTGCTTCTGGCTCTGCTTCTGCTTCTGCTTCTGCTTCTGGCTCTGCTTCTGCTTCTGCTTCTGCTTCTGCTTCTGCTTCTGGCTCTGCTTCTGCTTCTGCTTCTGCTTCTGCTTCTGCTTCTGGCTCTGCTTCTGCTTCTGCTTCTGCTTCTGCTTCTGCTTCTGGCTCTGCTTCTGCTTCTGCTTCTGGCTCTGCTTCTGCTTCTGGCTCTGCTTCTGCTTCTGGCTCTGCTTCTGCTTCTGCTTCTGCTTCTGGCTCTGCTTCTGCTTCTGCTTCTGGCTCTGCTTCTGGCTCTGCTTCTGCTTCTGGCTCTGCTTCTGCTTCTGGCTCTGCTTCTGGCTCTGCTTCTGGCTCTGCTTCTGCTTCTGGCTCTGCTTCTGGCTCTGCTTCTGGCTCTGCTTCTGCTTCTGGCTCTGCTTCTGCTTCTGGCTCTGCTTCTGGCTCTGCTTCTGGCTCTGCTTCTGCTTCTGGCTCTGCTTCTGGCTCTGCTTCTGCTTCTGCTTCTGGCTCTGCTTCTGGCTCTGCTTCTGGCTCTGCTTCTGCTTCTGCTTCTGCTTCTGCTTCTGCTTCTGGCTCTGCTTCTGCTTCTGCTTCTGCTTCTGCTTCTGCTTCTGCTTCTGGCTCTGCTTCTGCTTCTGGCTCTGCTTCTGCTTCTGGCTCTGCTTCTGCTTCTGCTTCTGGCTCTGCTTCTGCTTCTGCTTCTGCTTCTGGCTCTGCTTCTGGCTCTGCTTCTGCTTCTGCTTCTGGCTCTGCTTCTGCTTCTGCTTCTGCTTCTGCTTCTGCTTCTGGCTCTGCTTCTGCTTCTGCTTCTGCTTCTGGCTCTGCTTCTGCTTCTGCTTCTGGCTCTGCTTCTGGCTCTGCTTCTGCTTCTGCTTCTGCTTCTGCTTCTGCTTCTGGCTCTGCTTCTGCTTCTGGCTCTGCTTCTGCTTCTGGCTCTGCTTCTGCTTCTGCTTCTGCTTCTGCTTCTGCTTCTGGCTCTGCTTCTGGCTCTGCTTCTGCTTCTGCTTCTGCTTCTGCTTCTGGCTCTGCTTCTGGCTCTGCTTCTGGCTCTGCTTCTGCTTCTGGCTCTGCTTCTGGCTCTGTGTTCTGCTTCTGGCTCTGCTTCTGCTTCTGCTTCTGGCTCTGCTTCTGCTTCTGGCTCTGCTTCTGCTTCTGGCTCTGCTTCTGGCTCTGCTTCTGCTTCTGGCTCTGCTTCTGCTTCTGGCTCTGCTTCTGGCTCTGCTTCTGCTTCTGCTTCTGCTTCTGCTTCTGGCTCTGCTTCTGCTTCTGTGTTCTGCTTCTGGTTCTGCTTCTGGCTCTGCTTCTGCTTCTGGCTCTGCTTCTGCTTCTGGCTCTGCTTCTGGCTCTGCTTCTGCTTCTGGCTCTGCTTCTGCTTCTGGCTCTGCTTCTGCTTCTGGCTCTGCTTCTGGCTCTGCTTCTGCTTCTGGCTCTGCTTCTGCTTCTGGCTCTGCTTCTGCTTCTGCTTCTGTGTTCTGCTTCTGGCTCTGCTTCTGCTTCTGGCTCTGCTTCTGGCTCTGCTTCTGCTTCTGGCTCTGCTTCTGCTTCTGGCTCTGCTTCTGGCTCTGCTTCTGCTTCTGGCTCTGCTTCTGGCTCTGCTTCTGCTTCTGGCTCTGCTTCTGGCTCTGCTTCTGGCTCTGCTTCTGCTTCTGGCTCTGCTTCTGCTTCTGGCTCTGCTTCTGCTTCTGCTTCTGCTTCTGTGTTCTGCTTCTGGCTCTGCTTCTGCTTCTGGCTCTGCTTCTGGCTCTGCTTCTGCTTCTGGCTCTGCTTCTGGCTCTGCTTCTGGCTCTGCTTCTGCTTCTGGCTCTGCTTCTGGCTCTGCTTCTGCTTCTGGCTCTGCTTCTGGCTCTGCTTCTGGCTCTGCTTCTGCTTCTGCTTCTGCTTCTGCTTCTGCTTCTGGCTCTGCTTCTGCTTCTGTGTTCTGCTTCTGGTTCTGCTTCTGGTTCTGCTTCTGGCTCTGCTTCTGCTTCTGGCTCTGCTTCTGCTTCTGGCTCTGCTTCTGGCTCTGCTTCTGCTTCTGGCTCTGCTTCTGGCTCTGCTTCTGGCTCTGTGTTCTGCTTCTGGCTCTGCTTCTGCTTCTGCTTCTGGCTCTGCTTCTGCTTCTGGCTCTGCTTCTGCTTCTGGCTCTGCTTCTGCTTCTGGCTCTGCTTCTGCTTCTGGCTCTGCTTCTGCTTCTGCTTCTGCTTCTGCTTCTGCTTCTGCTTCTGGCTCTGCTTCTGGCTCTGCTTCTGCTTCTGGCTCTGCTTCTGGCTCTGCTTCTGGCTCTGCTTCTGCTTCTGCTTCTGGCTCTGCTTCTGCTTCTGGCTCTGCTTCTGGCTCTGCTTCTGCTTCTGGCTCTGCTTCTGGCTCTGCTTCTGGCTCTGCTTCTGGCTCTGCTTCTGCTTCTGGCTCTGCTTCTGCTTCTGGCTCTGCTTCTGGCTCTGCTTCTGGCTCTGCTTCTGGCTCTGCTTCTGCTTCTGGCTCTGCTTCTGCTTCTGGCTCTGCTTCTGGCTCTGCTTCTGCTTCTGGCTCTGCTTCTGGCTCTGCTTCTGGCTCTGTGTTCTGCTTCTGGCTCTGCTTCTGCTTCTGCTTCTGGCTCTGCTTCTGCTTCTGGCTCTGCTTCTGCTTCTGGCTCTGCTTCTGGCTCTGCTTCTGCTTCTGCTTCTGGCTCTGCTTCTGGCTCTGCTTCTGCTTCTGCTTCTGCTTCTGCTTCTGGCTCTGCTTCTGGCTCTGCTTCTGCTTCTGTGTTCTGCTTCTGGTTCTGCTTCTGGCTCTGCTTCTGGCTCTGCTTCTGCTTCTGGCTCTGCTTCTGCTTCTGGCTCTGCTTCTGCTTCTGGCTCTGCTTCTGCTTCTGGCTCTGCTTCTGCTTCTGCTTCTGCTTCTGTGTTCTGCTTCTGGCTCTGCTTCTGCTTCTGGCTCTGCTTCTGGCTCTGCTTCTGCTTCTGCTTCTGCTTCTGCTTCTGCTTCTGGCTCTGCTTCTGGCTCTGCTTCTGCTTCTGGCTCTGCTTCTGGCTCTGTGTTCTGCTTCTGGCTCTGCTTCTGCTTCTGGCTCTGCTTCTGCTTCTGGCTCTGCTTCTGCTTCTGGCTCTGCTTCTGGCTCTGCTTCTGCTTCTGCTTCTGCTTCTGCTTCTGCTTCTGGCTCTGCTTCTGGCTCTGCTTCTGCTTCTGGCTCTGCTTCTGCTTCTGCTTCTGGCTCTGCTTCTGGCTCTGCTTCTGCTTCTGTGTTCTGCTTCTGGTTCTGCTTCTGGCTCTGCTTCTGGCTCTGCTTCTGCTTCTGGCTCTGCTTCTGCTTCTGGCTCTGCTTCTGGCTCTGCTTCTGCTTCTGGCTCTGCTTCTGCTTCTGGCTCTGCTTCTGCTTCTGCTTCTGCTTCTGTGTTCTGCTTCTGGCTCTGCTTCTGCTTCTGGCTCTGCTTCTGGCTCTGCTTCTGCTTCTGGCTCTGCTTCTGGCTCTGCTTCTGGCTCTGCTTCTGCTTCTGGCTCTGCTTCTGGCTCTGCTTCTGCTTCTGGCTCTGCTTCTGCTTCTGGCTCTGCTTCTGGCTCTGCTTCTGGCTCTGCTTCTGGCTCTGCTTCTGCTTCTGGCTCTGCTTCTGGCTCTGCTTCTGCTTCTGGCTCTGCTTCTGGCTCTGCTTCTGCTTCTGGCTCTGCTTCTGGCTCTGCTTCTGGCTCTGCTTCTGGCTCTGCTTCTGGCTCTGCTTCTGCTTCTGGCTCTGCTTCTGGCTCTGCTTCTGCTTCTGGCTCTGCTTCTGCTTCTGGCTCTGCTTCTGCTTCTGCTTCTGCTTCTGCTTCTGCTTCTGCTTCTGGCTCTGCTTCTGGTTCTGCTTCTGGCTCTGCTTCTGCTTCTGGCTCTGCTTCTGCTTCTGGCTCTGCTTCTGGCTCTGCTTCTGCTTCTGCTTCTGTGTTCTGCTTCTGGCTCTGCTTCTGCTTCTGGCTCTGCTTCTGGCTCTGCTTCTGCTTCTGGCTCTGCTTCTGGCTCTGCTTCTGCTTCTGTGTTCTGCTTCTGGCTCTGCTTCTGGCTCTGCTTCTGCTTCTGGCTCTGCTTCTGGCTCTGCTTCTGCTTCTGGCTCTGCTTCTGGCTCTGCTTCTGCTTCTGGCTCTGCTTCTGCTTCTGGCTCTGCTTCTGGCTCTGCTTCTGCTTCTGGCTCTGCTTCTGGCTCTGCTTCTGCTTCTGGCTCTGCTTCTGGCTCTGCTTCTGCTTCTGGCTCTGCTTCTGGCTCTGCTTCTGCTTCTGGCTCTGCTTCTGCTTCTGGCTCTGCTTCTGCTTCTGGCTCTGCTTCTGGCTCTGCTTCTGCTTCTGGCTCTGCTTCTGCTTCTGCTTTTGCTTCTGCTTCTGCTTCTGCTTCTGGCTCTGCTTCTGCTTCTGTGTTCTGCTTCTGGCTCTGCTTCTGGCTCTGCTTCTGGCTCTGCTTCTGCTTTTGCTTTTGCTTTTGCTTTTGCTTTTGCTTTTGCTTTTGCTTTTGCTTTTGCTTCTGCTTCTGGCTCTGCTTCTGGCTCTGCTTCTGCTTCTGTGTTCTGCTTCTGCTTCTGTGTTCTGCTTCTGGTTCTGGTTCTGCTTCCGGTTCTGACCCTCCTCTCTCTGTTCCAGCCTCCTCCTGCAGAAGAAGCTTCATAAGTTCGAACTGGCCAGTTTGGCCAACCTGTGCCCAGAAGCTGCGGAGGAGGCCAAAGCCCTGATCCCCAGGTGAGTCCGGCCCACATCCCACTACAATGACTTTATCTGTACTCAGCACTAACTGGGATAAAAACTCTGAGAATTCAGACAGAAACTCAGAATAAGGGCCAGGTGGACGATACACAACAACAAACACAAGAGGTTTCTGGGATTTCCACTTTGGGAAAACTGAGAATGAGATTCAAAAGAGCTCAAACTAATCTGACTGATTAGTTACCCTGATCTGAGGATAGCTGCCACTCCATGTTCTGTTCACTGACTCGTTCTCAGTGATTCTGACTCGTTCAGTGATTCTGACTCGTTCAGTGACTCGTTCACAGTGATTCTGACTCGTTCAGTGACTCGTTCACAGTGATTCTGACTCGTTCAGTGATTCTGACTCGTTCAGTGGCTCGTTCACAGTGATTCTGACTCGTTCACTGACTCGTTCTCAGTGATTCTGACTCGTTCAGTGACTCGTTCTCAGTGATTCTGACTCGTTCAGTGACTCGTTCACAGTGATTCTGACTCGTTCAGTGATTCTGACTCGTTCAGTGACTCGTTCACAGTGATTCTGACTCGTTCACTGACTCGTTCTCAGTGATTCTGACTCGTTCAGTGACTCGTTCACAGTGATTCTGACTCGTTCAGTGATTCTGACTCGTTCAGTGACTCGTTCACAGTGATTCTGACTCGTTCACTGACTCGTTCTCAGTGATTCTGACTCGTTCAGTGACTCGTTCAGTGATTCTGACTCGTTCACAGTGATTCTGACTCGTTCAGTGATTCTGACTCGTTTGTTTATTGGTTGGTTTGTTTGTGTGAATAAAGTTCTGGTTTGAACCTGTTTTCAGTCTGGAGGGTCGCTTTGAAGACGAGGAGCTGCAGCAGATCCTCGACGACATCCAGACCAAGAGGAGCTTCCAGTACTGAGACCAGAACCTGCAGCCGGACCCCAGACCTGAGACCCGTCTGGACCCCGATGGGTTCATTGATTACCGATCGATCTGATCAATCTGATCATTCCTTCTGTTGTCCCAATAAAATCTGATTTGTCTTTTTCTACTTCTGGTTTGTTGGTCTCTCTTTTTAAAGATCAGGAACACCTGATCACTCACTGATCAATCAGTGATCAATCACTGGATCAGGTGATGGATCATCTCAACCTACTTGGATCTGATCTGTTGGAAGCTTTTGGTTCTGACGACCTGGCGGGCCGGTCCTGGACCGGTTCCAGCTGGACCTGGTTCCCGGCTCAGTCTCCCGGACGAACCCGCCGCAGCTCACAGGTTGAGGCAGTACGCCGCCGCAGCGTTCGGGTCCTGCAGGTCCGGCAGAGCCTCGGGCAGAACCCCGGCGCCGGTGCTCGCCATCCTGACCGTGTTCTGGCTGAACAGCGCCCTCTCGTAGTCCATCAGCTGCCTCCAGAACCCGGCGTTGGGCCGGACGAACGGCCGCCGCTCCAGAACCAGTTCATGGGCCTGACGGAGGCTGAGACCTTCACACCTGCGACACACGGACCAGAACCGTAAAGAAACCAGAACCGTAAAGAAACCAGAACCGTAAAGAAACCAGAACCGAAAATAAACCAAAACCGTAAAGAAACCAGAACCGAAAAGAAACCAGAACCGTAAAGAAACCAGAACCGAAAATAAACCAGAACCGAAAATAAACCAAAACCGTAAAGAAACCAGAACCGAAAAGAAACCAGAACCGTAAAGAAACCAGAACCGAAAAGAAACCAGAACCGTAAAGAAACCAGAACCGAAAAGAAACCAGAACCGTAAAGAAACCAGAACCGAAAAGAAACCAGAGCCGTAAAGAAACCAGAACCGAAAAGAAACCAGAGCCGTAAAGAAACCAGAACCGAAAAGAAACCAGAGCCGTAAAGAAACCAGAGCCGTAAAGAAACCAGAACCGAAAAGAAACCAGAACCGAAAAGAAACCAGAGCCGTAAAGAAACCAGAACCGTAAAGAAACCAGAACCGAAAAGAAACCAGAACCGAAAATAAACCAGAGCCGTAAAGAAACCAGAGCCGTAAAGAAACCAGAACCGTAAAGAAACCAGAGCCGTAAAGAAACCAGAACCGTAAAGAAACCAGAACCGAAAAGAAACCAGAACCGAAAATAAACCAGAACCGAAAAGAAACCAGAACCGAAAAGAAACCAGAACCGAAAAGAAACCAGAGCCGTAAAGAAACCAGAGCCGTAAAGAAACCAGAACCGTAAAGAAACCAGAACCGAAAAGAAACCAGAACCGAAAATAAACCAGAACCGAAAAGAAACCAGAGCCGTAAAGAAACCAGAGCCGTAAAGAAACCAGAACCGTAAATAAACCAAAACCGAAAAGAAACCAGAACCGTAAAGAAACCAGAACCGTAAAGAAACCAGAACCGTAAAGAAACCAGAGCCGTAAAGAAACCAGACCCTTAAAGAAATCAGACCCTTAAAGAAACCAGAACCAAGCCGGAGCAGAACCGGACCCTGCGGGCTGTTACCTCATCAGGTGCGCCATGATCAGGGCGGGGGAGCGGCTCCGGCCGGCGGTGCAGTGGACCAGCGTGGCCCCAGAGTGGTTCTGCCTGATCCGTTCAGATACCGGGTCAAAGTAGTCCCTCAGAGGGGCGTGGGGCTGATCCTGGACCGGGACCTGGAGGACCTGCAGGCCGCCAAGCGGCGGGTAGGAGAGGTCCTGCAGCCCGCTGGCGTTAACCACGAGCGTGACGTTCCTGCTGGTCAGCACGCCACGGTTCAGAGCCGAGTCCAGATCAGTGAGGTACAGCCCGGCAGAGACCTGAGAGACCCGCATGGCGACCTGCAGGACCAGGTCCAGAACTGCTCAGGGATGAAACATATTTACATCTGAAACCAGCTGTGATGTCAGAGAACAGCTGATCATTAATTAGTGTATTATTTCTGTGAACACGTGAGTCCAACCCTGAAAAAAAATGAATTAAAATAAAACTGTTGCTAAAACATTGATGTCAGAAGCGGGATTCGAACCCGCGCCTCCCGGGGAGACTGCAACCTGACTGTGGCCATTCTGACGCAACAACCCAGCACAGAGTCAGAGTCTTGGTTATACAACTTTACTTCTAATTCGTCCACAGTCACTGGAAAACATATAAATGGTAAATGGACTGTACTTGTATAGCGCTTTTCTAGTCTAACTGACCACTCAAAGCGCTTCTAACACTACATGCCACATTCACCCAATCGCACACACTCATACAGCACGTCTACATCTATACACACTACGTGCTTTATAATCATTCACACAACCATTCATACACCGACAGATTTATCGGTAGGCGACATGGGGTTCAGTGTCTTGCCCAAGGACACTTCGACATGTAGCCCGTGGAAGCCGGAGTTGAACCACCGACCTTCCGATTGGTGGGTGACTGCTCTTCCTCCTGAGCTACAGCCGCCCAAAACTCTTTAGCATCCCGGTAAAATCAGTTCGGGACGTTCGGGCAGAGGCGCACCTTGTCAACAGGCAACTGCTTGGAGCCCCGAGCCACTAGGGGCCCCAGAGAGCCGAGGTGCATTCAATCAAAGATTGTCTAGTTACCTTATAAACTGTGGCGAACGTTCGTGGTGAACATGTTTTCTTTGAACAGTTCAATTTAAATGATTTAGTCAAAGATTGTCTCGTTAACATGCCGTTCTATAATTCCATAATTGCATTGTTGACTTCGTCAAACTCACGTAGAGTTCCACTGTAGGCTGTGTTCGGGAGAACTGGCCCCTCAGAGTGTTTGCCATTGTTGGCAACGTTCGCCGGAAATTCAAGGCTAGTGGAAAATAAAAACCATACTCATGAAGTCGATATCATGAACAGCTTTACTTGTCACAAAGAATCTTTAAATGAACACAATTATTATTGGATGGCCAGCTACACCCGGTGGATAAATAGCAACAGGCGAATATAAGTGCCAACGTAGGTAACCTATCAAGGATCATAGAGCGCTACGCGACTGCATGTCAAAATTCTGATTGGATTCGATGTTGATTGATTGACATTGGCTTTGCCCAATCAAAATCCAGCCCGGATAACTTCACGGTTTCGAAAATGACAGTTAGTGACGTTGAATCGGAAAATAAGCTGATGGAAAAGGAAGAAGACCTATTCATCTGGCAGTGAAAAGAAGAAGAAGAAAAAAGAAGAAGAAGCTAAAAGAAAGAAAGAAAGTGGTGAGTGGAGCAGATAATGATTTAAGCATAACATTAACAGTAAATGACTGTTATTGAAAAATGATGCTACTTTGTCAAACTAAAGGAGAGACAGAACTGAATAGCAGCTAGCGTTAAGTGAATGCGTTGATGCAACGAAGAATGAAAGCTATTTTATGTATATATAAAATGGATTTTTTTGTTTGGGGCCCCCACAGACTCTAGACTCGCCACTGCGTTCGGGACATGTTTTCACATGTTCGGGAGTGTCACGGGTTAGTGAGTCACTTTAAAAACTCTTAGTTTCACTTCGGCTTTCACTCCAACGGACAAACAGAGAAACGGGACCGGATCTAAAGGTAGATCTGCAGGTAAATTCTGTTCTGACGCTCCTTAGACTCACCTGCCAGGGAGATGAGGGCATTTAGGGCATTTAAAGCTTTAACGCCGTCTGTGAAAACTGTAATACGAGATGTCGCGGTTTATTCCGAGACTATCGGGATTTAAACCAGACTTCATACAAAATTATTCCATTTCAGCGGTTCGGTCCAGTCCTGTGTCTTCCTGTTCCATCGCGACAGAAATCTTATTTTCTTCGGTCCTTATTTAGATTATTATTATTTATTTATTATTAGATAATTTAGTTATCCAATGTGGGCGGTTGAGATCCCGAACAGGAGGAACCGGAAGCGCGTAAAAACCGAAATATTGGGTTTAATCAGTGAAGCTGCGGACATGAGATTAATGCCGAATACATGAGCAGGTTTTTTATAGTCTGACAGTCAACAAACCGAAGTCCGGAGAGAAGCTGCGTTCACCTAAACACTGTGAAACGAGTCTGAGGTCAAACGTGAACGGAGTCTGGTGGACGCGTGTCACGTGTTCGATCCGGAACTGAAAGCAGGACAAAACTGTCTCGTTGTTTACATTAACACACTGTGACGTAGCCGGAAGTTGCAGAAGCATACAGTAAAATATATGAAAACAATTAAAGTAAAAACAAGCAAATAGAATAGACTAAAATAAAAAATAAAAAATAGTGAATAAACATTCGCTATATACAAATTTAATTTGTACAAATTTAATACTCATTGGACGTTTTTAATACAATTTAATTTAATACATCCATGATTTCTAACCTTTGATGACACCAGTTTAACATTTTCCTTCAGGAGGTTTCAGAACCAACCGGTTCCACCCAACAAACATCCGAGTTTCCTCAGAAATGTTCTGGTTTGATGTTTTTGATCACAGGATTCTTCTTTTTTCTTCTTTTCTTCTGTCTGAACCAGTTCTTCTTCTGGTCCCTGTTTGGACTCGGACCTCCTTAACATGCGGAACCAGAACACCAAGCAGACCCATGCAGAAACCGGTCCGGCCCAGAAACCGGTCCTCCCACAGGTCCGGTACCACCCCTCCATCCAGGCTCCAGTAGGTGGTTCCACCCAAACCCAGAAGACTAGACATAATACTGGACGCCCCCCTCAGACCAGGACCAGAAAGGTCCAGGAGGTCCAGGAGAACCAGGACACCAAGACCTGTCCTTCACTGAGACCAGAAACTGAACCAACTGCTGAGGGTCCAGATCCTCTTCCTGAACCAGCTGCTGGGACCGGAGCTCCTCCCAGGCCGGAGCAGGTCCCCCTGGACCTGGAGGCGCACCTGGACAGGTGTGTGGTGGAGCAGGTGGAGGTCCTGACCCGCGGACAGAGACTCAACCCGGACTGGTTCGCCTGGAGGAAGAACCGGATCACGGCCTCCACGGCTCACGCCATCGCTCGCAGCCGATTCGCTAACGGACGGAGGACGGCTCCGCCCACCTCCTACCTGGCTGCAGTCACAGGTAGGCCACGCCCCCTGAAGGTCCGATGATGTCATCAATCAATCAAAAACCAACCAATCAGCAACAATAATTGATTCAAACTTTTACTTTAAACTTTAAAGTTTCTTTGTTTGATCAGCAGCATCAAACACTTATTGATCTGTTGGTTATTGATCTGTTGATTATTGATCTGTTGGTTATTGATCTGTTGGTTATTGATCTGTTGGTTATTGATCTGTTGGTTATTGATCTGTTGGTTATTGATCTGTTGGTTATTGATCTGTTGATTATTGATCTGTTGATTATTGATCTGTTGGTTATTGATCTGTTGGTTATTGATCTGTTGATTATTGATCTGTTTAGTGACAGAAAATGAAACATGTTTTTTTTTTTATTAAACAAAAATTGATTAATAGATGAAGAAAATAAGTTTCAGCCTGTAAACCAGAACTAAACCAGATGGTCCACAAGTTTAAACAGTTTGGACCAGAACCAGAGCCAAGTATTGATCAGCACACACCTCCGTGTCTCCACAGGTGAGAGGCCCAGAGTCCAGACCAGAGCCATGAGCTGGGGGGTCCAGATGGAAGCCGAAGCTGTTCGCAGGTACCAGGTATGTTTCACCCCCCCAGAACCTCACAGAACCCATCAGAACCCATCAGAACCTCCACTGAGCCCCCCCTCTGCTCCTGAGACACAGTTATACACAGTCTCCATCTTTTATTTTCACTTTTTTATTGTTTTTATTTTCTTTTGAAGCTCTTTGTGACGGATATGAATAAGATTCACTGCTGATGTCACTGCTGATGTCACTGCTGATGTCACTGCTGATGTCACTGCTGATGTCGCCCTTCAGGAGCTGAAGTCGGCGGCGTTGGGGCGGCGGGTGGCGGTTCAGGACTGCGGGCTGTTCATCGATGCCCGGCGGCCCTGGTTGGGCGCCAGCCCTGACGGCATCGTGACGGACAGCCGGACCGGCCAATGGCTGCTCTGCCTGGAGGTGAAGTGTCCCTACAAACACCGCCACGGGCGGGTGGAGGACGCCTGCAGGACGGACCCCGCCTTCTGCCTGCAGCTGCAGGACGAGGACGGACGGGAGCCCGGACAGGTAAGACCCGGCGGCGCCCTTCAGACCGGGGTCTGGACCGCCCTGACGCCCCCCGTGTCCTTCTCGCCCCCCTGCAGCCGCCGTACCGCCTGAAGACGTCCCACAGCTACTTCACGCAGATCCAGTGCCAGCTGGCGGTGACGGGTCTGAGGCGGGCCGACCTCGTCGTCTTCACCCTGCGGGAGACCGCCGTGGTCCCGGTGACCTTTGACCCCGAGCTGTGGGAGGAGACGGCCTCCAAGCTGGAGGTGTTTTACCGGGACGCCGTCCTGCCGCACATCAGGAGGAAGACGCAGCAGGAAGGAGCGGCGAGCTGGACTCCGGAGCTGTAGAGACCGTGACGGTCCCTGACCTCCGGGGGGGGCTCCCCATGAGACGCCCTTCTCACCCTTTCCTGTGTTTCAGGCCTACATCGCTGCCACAGGTGTTGGTGTTACAGCTCGTCAGCTGCTCCAGAAAGAGTTTCACCTCAGATGTGCCCCCGTTCCTTTCCCTCTGGGCCTTCATCTGGTGGGATCTTGATTGTGTGTTGTGCTTTGAAAAGCTGTGCAGTAGTTTGGAGTTTGCTTTAGGTCACTGACGAGTAATTTGTGTTGTTTTCTCAGTGGAAGCTGGTAGGGGTTCTCACTCTTTTCTCCTGTTTTGTGGTCAGGCAGGGAGTTTAGCACTTGTACTTTTAAGTTTACTCTTAGCCAGAGACATTTTGTTTTCAGAATTAGAGGGGCTGTTTTGTTTGTTGTTTTGGCCTCGGAGACCCTGAAGACTAAAGCTTCACTGTGTTTTGGGATGATACTTTTGTTATGTTACCCTTTCACCATTGTAAAATAAATTATACTTTATCTATGGACAGCAACTGCTTGAGGTTTACTTACTTTGTTTGTCAGTGCCATGACTAACTTCCATTAAGAGGGTTGTAACAGAGACCCAGAAAGGTCCGACTGGCACCCAGAACCGTCTGGACCCGGTCCAGAGGAAGACCGGGAAAGGTTCTGGTTCTGGGACATCGGTGGACTGAAGCGTGTGTGGATGGCGGCAAGGACAGAAGGACTGTTACACCTGTGTGGGGGGGGGACCCGCTTTACTGGTTTCACTGCTGGGCTTTTAAACGTTTAAAAGAGCTTCTTCTTCTGCTGTTTGATGATGTGCTGAGTCATGGTGTGCATGTGTTACTTTAGAACCTCTGAAGGTTCGTGTGTTCGGATCATGTTGGGTTCTACAGACTGAGCTGTCCAACAGAACCTGGGGACAGTCTGTAGAACCACTTCCATTGGACCGGCTTCAGGAGTGTGATGTCACAGACGCTGACCAATGGGAGAGCAGCTCAGAATAAATAATGGTGTGTTTGATATGACATCACGTGTCATCTTTTGTCTGAAAAAAAGAGTCTGTTGCTCACAGGCTTTTATTTTGTAAAAGTCTGTTGCTCACAGGCTTTTATTTTGTAAAAGTCTGTTGCTCACAGGCTTTTATTTTGTAAAAGTCTGTTTCTCACAGGCTTTTATTTTGTAAAAGTCTGCTGCTCACAGGCTTTTATTTTGTAAAAGTCTGTTGCTCACAGGCTTTTATTTTGTAAAAGTCTGCTGCTGTCTGCTGTGGAACAGGAAAAGAAAGTAATCGGCGGATCCACCAAACATGGAGAAGGGTACGGAACTTTTACTCGGCCATTTTCATTTTAAAGTTCTTCCAGACGGCGGAGTCGACAGAACCAAAGTCATCTGTAAACACTGCCAAGTTGAATTGTCTTCTCAGCGTAGTAGTTCCAGTCTAAAATATCACTTAAAGGCAAAACACACAACTGATAGCAGCAAGTCATTCAAGGAAACAGACAGTGGAGCGAGGCTTCTACATAAAAACTACAGAAAGATGCTGATGTTAAAAGTGTGTTTGCACAACAAATGTTATGGCACTTTCATTCATATGGCAGCACATTTAAAATAAAGCTAAATGCTAAAAGCTATACGCTACTTTTGGATTCATTTTTGGATTCTGCGAACAAATGAGATTAATCGTGATTAATCAGGGAAATCATGTGATTAATTAGATTAAACATGTTAGTCGTTGCCCTACTTCTTATCCAACGTGCTTTTGTTTTGAAAACAGGAAGTGAACCTACCCTCGTTGTAGCTAGCTTGAAACTGCCGTTTTGACAGGAAATGACGATCGGCGACGTCACGTTACGTTGCATCTTGGGTAGTTTGAGTATGAGTAGTAACCTCATGATGCATACCCAACATTTCAGAGAATCTAGGATGCATCCTGGAACTTAAAGTTAAAGTTAGTAGGAGTAGTAGGAGTAGTATGCGGTTTCGAACACAGCCATAGACTGTTGTTGGAGTTGGAGCTCGTTGACCAAATGTTTCCCGGCACACAGTAAACTCTTTCAAAAATGGCGGTGTTGTTGTTCTGAGAGGAAGGAGCTAAACCGGTAAAGTGATTCAGGAAATGATGCTGTTGGCCGACCAATCACCACCCTTGCGGTCTCCGCGAGTCTCCGCCTCCTCGACGGATAGATTAGGAATGTTGGCCGACGCACGCCAAGGGACGGAGACAACCATAAATCAGGCTAACGTCACACTAAATTTCTGCTTTTTCAGCCAATCAGTCATCTGGCACTGACAGACCCAATGAAACGCGCCCATTCAGCTGTAAACATATCAGAGGCCCCTCCTTCCTGATGACATCACACAGACGGCGAGGAGCTAACAACGCCACGCGTGAACCGCTCAGACTGAGGAAGAGAAACAGAAGACATGATCTGATGTTTTTTATTTAGTCTCTGGATTAAATTCATGTTTATTTGACAGTCTGGTCCTTTAAATCTGAGTCATGAAACGAAACTCGTCCGTGACGCCTCCTTCTCCACCAGAGGTCGCTGTGACCTCACCGGGTGACTCCCAACAGCCAATCGTCTGGCGGCGCATCACCCGAGCAGCAGGTGAGTCGGTTCGGAGAAGAAAACGTCCTCCGGCGTGCTCAGACGGCCGATCGGCTGCTGTTACACGTGTTTTCATGGGGCGGGTGGTGTTTATGTAGCTGGTGGGTGTGGTCAGTCAGCAGTGGGCGGAGCCTCACAGGTAACCCTCCTTCTTGAACTGTTCGTGCAGGATGTCTCGGTACTCGTCGAAGCCGCCGTCGACGCGTTGAACTTTCCCAAACTCGCACACCCACAGCTCCCTGCACACCAACCGGATCAGCCGCTCGTCGTGCGACACCAGGATGACTCCGCCCTGAAACACGTGACATCACACAGGTGAGCAGACCCACCTGAGCAGACCCACCTGAGACAGACCCACCTGAGACAGACCCACCTGAGCAGACCCACCTGAGACAGACCCACCTGAGCAGACCCACCTGAGACAGACCCACCTGAGCAGACCCACCTGAGACAGACCCACCTGAGACAGACCCACCTGAGACAGACCCACCTGAGCAGACCCACCTGAGACAGACCCACCTGAGCAGACCCACCTGAGACAGACCCACCTGAGACAGACCCACCTGAGCAGACCCACCTGAGGCAGACCCACCTGAGACAGACCCACCTGAGACAGACCCACCTGAGCAGACCCACCTGAGACAGACCCACCTGAGCAGACCCACCTGAGACAGACCCACCTGAGACAGACCCACCTGAGACAGACCCACCTGAGCAGACCCACCTGAGACAGACCCACCTGAGACAGACCCACCTGAGCAGACCCACCTGAGACAGACCCACCTGAGCAGACCCACCTGAGACAGACCCACCTGAGCAGACCCACCCTCTGAAACAGGACGCACACTCACTTTGAACTTATTGAGGGCTTTGGCCAACGCCTCGATGGTCTCCATGTCCAGGTGGTTGGTCGGCTCGTCCAGGATGTAGAAGTTTGGACTGAAAGACAAGGACATCGTCATCACCATCATCATCATCATAATCACCAACATTTGTTATTTTAATGCAACGGAAATGTTTATTTTGTAACTTGTGCTGCCACTTGGCCAGGACGCCCTTGTAAAAGAGATTTTTAATCTCAACGGGTCTATTTTCCTGGTAAAATAAAGGTTAAATAAAAAAAAACAACATCACATCAGCTGATCAGCTCTGAGTTACCATGGCATGGTCATCTGTGCGAAGGCCACCCGGCTCTTCTGTCCTCCCGACAGACTCGCCACCGGCCTCGTGGCGAGCTCTCCGGTGATGCCGTAACCTCCCAGCTGGTGGCGGTACTCCTCCTCATTCCGACCTGCGACACAAACACAGCAGCCAATCACAGCTTAACAAGGAGCCGCCGCCGGTGTCGTCACTGTTGTTACTGTTGCTATGGTTACCGGGGAACTTGTTGAGCAGCAGCTCCACGGAGCAGACGTTCAGGTCCAGCTGGTCCACGTGATGCTGGCTGAAGTAACCGATCTTCAGGTTCCTGTCGAGGTGCGGAGAACATCGTCAAGCCTGGTTAAAGACGGCTTTACGAGTGTTCCCGAGTTTATAAATGAACTTCAAAGCAAACCGCTGCCCCCTGTAACATCAGTACCCCGGACACAAGGCGACTTGTTCCCTAAAAACAGTTAAACTGATGATAATCAGCTGCCTGAGGAAGCAGAAAATGTTCCCTGATTAAAAACTAACGAGTTCCCTCAACAGACTCGACTCCGTTAACAAAATGTAAAAGGTTACGGAAGGAGTGAAATGTTCCCCAAAGAAAATAAAAGGACCTGATCAAACTGGGTTCCTTAAAACAATATGATGTTCCCCGATCAGAAAGGTGGATGAAGCCGACCGCCGCGCTCTGATTGGTCGGCCGGCTCTCTCACCTGTGAGCCTGCCTGACTCCGCAGACCGGCGTCAACTCGCCCATCAGCAGTTTGAGGACGGTGGTTTTCCCGGCGCCGTTTTCCCCGACCTGCCAGGAAACAACAGAGCTGCATCATTGATCGATTTGATTGGGTTTTTCAGCCGTCTGGACTGATCGATGATCGGACGACTTCCTGATGGCGGCGACACGTACGATGCAGATCCGAGAGTCGAGGTCGGCCGACAGGTTGAGGCCCAGGAACAGAGGCTGCTCGGGAGCGTAGTAAAACGTTACTTCGTCCAGCTGCAGGATGGGAGGAGACAGCTTCTCAAAGTTATCTGGAAACCTGAGGACACACCAATCAATGTATCAGTTCCTCACGTCCGTCCTCAGAGGTCCATCAGGACCTGAACCAGGTTTCAGTCAAAACCGCAGATCTTACTTTAAAGTGACCTCCGTTTCCTTCTCAATGGGTTTCATCTCAGGTCTGAAAGGAAGGAAAAAACGCTGCTTTACCCAAAGTCTGAGAGACACAAAGTCTGAGACACAAAGTCTGAGACACAAAGTCTGAGAGACACAAAGTCTGAGAGACACAAAGTCTGAGAGACACAAAGTCTGAGAGACAAAAAGTCTGAGAGACACAAAGTCTTAGAGATACAAAGTCTGAGAGACACACAAAGTCTGAGAGACAAAGTCTGAGAGACACAAAGTCTGAGAGACACAAAGTCTGAGAGACACACAGTCTGAGAGACACACAGTCTGAGAGACAAAGTCTGAGACACAAAGTCTGAGAGACACAAAGTCTGAGAGACACACAGTCTGAGAGACAAAGTCTGAGACACAAAGTCTGAGAGACACACAAAGTCTGAGAGACACAAAGTCTGAGAGACAAAGTCTGAGAGACAAAGTCTGAGAGACACAAAGTCTGAGAGACACAAAGTCTGAGAGACACAAAGTCTGAGAGAGACAAAGTCTGAGAGAGACAAAGTCTGAGACACAAAGTCTGAGACACACAAAGTCTGAGAGACAAAGTCTGAGAGACAAAGTCTGAGAGACACAAAGTCTGAGAGACACAAAGTCTGAGAGACACAAAGTCTGAGACACAAAGTCTGAGAGACACAAAGTCTGAGAGACACAAAGTCTGAGAGACACAAAGTCTGAGAGACACAAAGTCTGAGAGACACAAAGTCTGAGACACACAAAGTCTGAGACACAAAGTCTGAGAGACACAAAGTCTGAGAGACACAAAGTCTGAGCGACACAAAGTCTGAGAGACACAAAGTCTGAGAGACACAAAGTCTGAGAGACACAAAGTCTGAGAGACAAAGTCTGAGACACACAAAGTCTGAGACACACAAAGTCTGAGACACACAAAGTCTGAGAGACAAAGTCTGAGAGACACAAAGTCTGAGAGACACAAAGTCTGAGACACAAAGTCTGAGACACAAAGTCTGAGACACACAAAGTCTGAGACACAAAGTCTGAGAGACACAAAGTCTGAGAGACACAAAGTCTGAGAGACACAAAGTCTGAGACACAAAGTCTGAGACACAAAGTCTGAGACACACAAAGTCTGAGACACACAAAGTCTGAGAGACAAAGTCTGAGAGACACAAAGTCTGAGCGACACAAAGTCTGAGACACACAAAGTCTGAGAGACAAAGTCTGAGAGACACAAAGTCTGAGCGACACAAAGTCTGAGACACACAAAGTCTGAGACACAAAGTCTGAGACACACAAAGTCTGAGACACAAAGTCTGAGACACAAAGTCTGAGACACACAAAGTCTGAGACACACAAAGTCTGAGAGACAAAGTCTGAGACACAAAGTCTGAGAGACACAAAGTCTGAGAGACACAAAGTCTGAGACACAAAGTCTGAGACACAAAGTCTGAGACACACAAAGTCTGAGACACACAAAGTCTGAGAGACACAAAGTCTGAGACACACAAAGTCTGAGAGACAAAGTCTGAGAGACAAAGTCTGAGAGACACAAAGTCTGAGAGACACAAAGTCTGAGAGACACAAAGTCTGAGACACAAAGTCTGAGAGACACAAAGTCTGAGACACACAAAGTCTGAGACACACAAAGTCTGAGACACAAAGTCTGAGACACACAAAGTCTGAGACACAAAGTCTGAGACACACAAAGTCTGAGACACAAAGTCTGAGACACACAAAGTCTGAGACACACAAAGTCTGAGACACACAAAGTCTGAGACACAAAGTCTGAGAGACACAAAGTCTGAGACACAAAGTCTGAGACACACAAAGTCTGAGACACACAAAGTCTGAGAGACACAAAGTCTGAGAGACACAAAGTCTGAGAGACACAAAGTCTGAGAAACACAAAGTCTGAGAGACAAAGTCTGAGAGACACAAAGTCTGAGAAACACAAAGTCTGAGAAACACAAAGTCTGAGAGACAAAGTCTGAGACACAAAGTCTGAGAGACACAAAGTCTGAGACACACAAAGTCTGAGACACACAAAGTCTGAGACACACAAAGTCTGAGAGACACAAAGTCTGAGACACAAAGTCTGAGAGACACAAAGTCTGAGAGACACAAAGTCTGAGACACAAAGTCTGAGACACAAAGTCTGAGACACAAAGTCTGAGAAACACAAAGTCTGAGAAAGACAAAGTCTGAGAGACAAAGTCTGAGAGACACAAAGTCTGAGAAACACAAAGTCTGAGAGACACAAAGTCTGAGACACACAAAGTCTGAGACACAAAGTCTGAGAGACACAAAGTCTGAGACACACAAAGTCTGAGAGACAAAGTCTGAGAGACAAAGTCTGAGAGACACAAAGTCTGAGAAACACAAAGTCTGAGACACAAAGTCTGAGAGACAAAGTCTGAGACACAAAGTCTGAGAGACAAAGTCTGAGACACAAAGTCTGAGAGACACAAAGTCTGAGAGACACAAAGTCTGAGAGACAAAGTCTGAGACACAAAGTCTGAGACACACAAAGTCTGAGACACACAAAGTCTGAGAGACACAAAGTCTGAGAGACAAAGTCTGAGACACAAAGTCTGAGAGACACAAAGTCTGAGACACACAAAGTCTGAGACACACAAAGTCTGAGACAAAGTCTGAGAGACACAAAGTCTGAGAGACACAAAGTCTGAGAGACACAAAGTCTGAGACACAAAGTCTGAGAGACACAAAGTCTGAGAGACACAAAGTCTGAGAAACACAAAGTCTGAGAGACACAAAGTCTGAGAAACACAAAGTCTGAGAAACACAAAGTCTGAGAGACACAAAGGCTGAGAGACACAAAGTCTGAGAGACACAAAGTCTGAGAGACACAAAGTCTGAGACACACAAAGTCTGAGAAACACAAAGTCTGAGAAACACAAAGTCTGAGACACAAAGTCTGAGACACAAAGTCTGAGAGACACAAAGTCTGAGACACACAAAGTCTGAGACACAAAGTCTGAGAGACACAAAGTCTAAGAGACAAAGTCTTAGAGACACAAAGTCTGAGAGACAAAATCTGAGAGACACAAAGTCTGAGAGACACAAAGTCTGAGACACAAAGTCTGAGACACAAAGTCTGAGAGACACAAAGTCTGAGACACAAAGTCTGAGACACAAAGTCTGAGACACACAAAGTCTGAGACACAAAGTCTGAGAGACACAAAGTCTGAGAGACACAAAGTCTGAGACACACAAAGTCTGAGACACAAAGTCTGAGAGACACAAAGTCTGAGACACAAAGTCTGAGAGACACAAAGTCTGAGAGACACAAAGTCTGAGAGACACAAAGTCTGAAACACAAAGTCTGAGACACACAAAGTCTGAGACACAAAGTCTGAGAGACACAAAGTCTGAGAGACACAAAGTCTGAGACACAAAGTCTGAGAGACACAAAGTCTAAGAGACAAAGTCTTAGAGACACAAAGTCTGAGAGACAAAGTCTGAGAGACACAAAGTCTGAGAGACACAAAGTCTGAGACACAAAGTCTGAGAGACACAAAGTCTGAGAGACACAAAGTCTGAGAGACACAAAGTCTAAGAGACAAAGTCTTAGAGACACAAAGTCTGAGAGACAAAGTCTGAGAGACACAAAGTCTGAGAGACAAAGTCTGAGAGACACAAAGTCTTAGAGACACAAAGTCTGAGACACAAAGTCTGAGAGACACAAAGTCTGAGAGACACAAAGTCTGAGACACACAAAGTCTGAGAGACACAAAGTCTGAGAGACACAAAGTCTGAGACACAAAGTCTGAGAGACACAAAGTCTAAGAGACAAAGTCTTAGAGACACAAAGTCTGAGAGACAAAGTCTGAGACACACAAAGTCTGAGAGACAAAGTCTGAGAGACACAAAGTCTGAGAGACACAAAGTCTGAGACAGACAAAGTCTGAGACACACAAAGTCTGAGACACACAAAGTCTGAGAGACAAAGTCTGAGAGACACAAAGTCTGAGAGACACAAAGTCTGAGACAAAGTCTGAGAAACAGAAAGTCTGAGAGACACAAAGTCTGAGAGACAAAGTCTTAGAGACACAAAGTCTGAGAGACACAAAGTCTGAGAGACACAAAGTCTGAGAGACAAAGTCTGAGAGACACAAAGTCTGAGAGACAAAGTCTGAGACAAAGTCTGAGAAACACAAAGTCTGAGAGACACAAAGTCTAAGAGACAAAGTCTTAGAGACACAAAGTCTGAGAGACAAAGTCTGAGACAAAGTCTGAGAGACACAAAGTCTGAGACACACAAAGTCTGAGAGACACAAAGTCTGAGACACAAAGTCTGAGAGACACAAAGTCTGAGAGACAAAGTCTTAGAGACACAAAGTCTGAGAGACAAAGTCTGAGACACACAGTCTGAGACACACAAAGTCTGAGAGACACAAAGTCTGAGAGACAAAGTCTGAGACACACAAAGTCTGAGACACACAAAGTCTGAGACACACAAAGTCTGAGAGACACAAAGTCTGAGAGACACAAAGTCTGAGAGACAAAGTCTGAGAGACAAAGTCTGAGAGACACAAAGTCTGAGAGACACAAAGTCTGAGAGACACACAAAGTCTAAGAGACACACAAAGTCTAAGAGACACAAAGTCTGAGAGACACACAAAGTCTAAGAGACACAAAGTCTTAGAGACACAAAGTCTGAGAGACACAAAGTCTTAGAGACACAAAGTCTGAGAGACACAAAGTCTGAGAGACACAAAGTCTGAGAGACAAAGTCTGAGAGACAAAGTCTGAGAGACACAAAGTCTGAGACACAAAGTCTGAGAGACAAAGTCTGAGAGACACAAAGTCTGAGAGACACAAAGTCTGAGACACAAAGTCTGAGAGACACAAAGTCTGAGAGACAAAGTCTGAGAGACAAAGTCTGAGAGACACAAAGTCTGAGACACAAAGTCTGAGACACAAAGTCTGAGAGACAAAGTCTGAGAGACACAAAGTCTTAGAGACACAAAGTCTGAGACACAAAGTCTGAGAGACACAAAGTCTGAGAGACACAAAGTCTGAGAGACACAAAGTCTGAGACACACAAAGTCTGAGAGACACAAAGTCTGAGACACAAAGTCTGAGAGACACAAAGTCTAAGAGACAAAGTCTTAGAGACACAAAGTCTGAGAGACAAAGTCTGAGACACACAAAGTCTGAGAGACAAAGTCTGAGAGACACAAAGTCTGAGAGACACAAAGTCTGAGACAGACAAAGTCTGAGACACACAAAGTCTGAGACACACAAAGTCTGAGACACACAAAGTCTGAGAGACAAAGTCTGAGAGACACAAAGTCTGAGACACACAAAGTCTGAGAGACAAAGTCTGAGAGACACAAAGTCTGAGAGACACAAAGTCTGAGAGACACAAAGTCTGAGACAAAGTCTGAGAAACACAAAGTCTGAGAGACACAAAGTCTGAGAGACAAAGTCTTAGAGACACAAAGTCTTAGAGACACAAAGTCTGAGAGACACAAAGTCTGAGAGACACAAAGTCTGAGAGACACAAAGTCTGAGACAAAGTCTGAGAAACACAAAGTCTGAGAGACACAAAGTCTGAGAGACAAAGTCTGAGAGACACAAAGTCTGAGAGACAAAGTCTGAGACAAAGTCTGAGAAACACAAAGTCTGAGAGACACAAAGTCTAAGAGACAAAGTCTTAGAGACACAAAGTCTGAGAGACAAAGTCTGAGACACAAAGTCTGAGAGACAAAGTCTGAGAGACACAAAGTCTGAGACACACAAAGTCTGAGACACACAAAGTCTGAGAGACACAAAGTCTGAGAGACACAAAGTCTGAGAGACACAAAGTCTGAGAGACACAAAGTCTGAGACACAAAGTCTGAGAGACACAAAGTCTAAGAGACAAAGTCTTAGAGACACAAAGTCTGAGAGACAAAGTCTGAGACACACAAAGTCTGAGAGACAAAGTCTGAGAGACACAAAGTCTGAGAGACACAAAGTCTGAGACACACAAAGTCTGAGACACACAAAGTCTGAGAGACAAAGTCTGAGAGACACAAAGTCTGAGACACACAAAGTCTGAGACACACAAAGTCTGAGAGACAAAGTCTGAGAGACACAAAGTCTGAGACACACAAAGTCTGAGAGACACAAAGTCTGAGAGACACAAAGTCTGAGACAAAGTCTGAGAAACACAAAGTCTGAGAGACACAAAGTCTGAGAGACAAAGTCTTAGAGACACAAAGTCTTAGAGACACAAAGTCTGAGAGACACAAAGTCTGAGAGACACAAAGTCTGAGAGACAAAGTCTGAGACAAAGTCTGAGAAACACAAAGTCTGAGAGACACAAAGTCTGAGAGACAAAGTCTGAGAGACACAAAGTCTGAGAGACAAAGTCTGAGACAAAGTCTGAGAAACACAAAGTCTGAGAGACACAAAGTCTGAGAGACACAAAGTCTGAGAGACAAAGTCTGAGAGACAAAGTCTGAGACACAAAGTCTGAGAGACAAAGTCTGAGAGACACAAAGTCTGAGACACACAAAGTCTGAGAGACACAAAGTCTGAGAGACACAAAGTCTGAGAGACACAAAGTCTAAGAGACAAAGTCTTAGAGACACAAAGTCTGAGACACACAGTCTGAGACACACAAAGTCTGAGAGACACAAAGTCTGAGAGACAAAGTCTGAGACACACAAAGTCTGAGACACACAAAGTCTGAGAGACAAAGTCTGAGAGACACAAAGTCTGAGAGACACAAAGTCTGAGAGACACAAAGTCTGAGAGACAAAGTCTGAGAGACAAAGTCTGAGAGACACAAAGTCTGAGAGACACAAAGTCTGAGAGACACACAAAGTCTGAGAGACACACAAAGTCTAAGAGACACAAAGTCTGAGAGACACACAAAGTCTAAGAGACACAAAGTCTGAGAGACACACAAAGTCTAAGAGACACAAAGTCTTAGAGACACAAAGTCTGAGAGACACAAAGTCTTAGAGACACAAAGTCTGAGAGACACAAAGTCTGAGAGACACAAAGTCTGAGAGACAAAGTCTGAGAGACAAAGTCTGAGACACAAAGTCTGAGACACAAAGTCTGAGACACAAAGTCTGAGAGACAAAGTCTGAGAGACACAAAGTCTGAGAGACACAAAGTCTGAGACACAAAGTCTGAGAGACACAAAGTCTGAGAGACACAAAGTCTGAGAGACAAAGTCTGAGACACAAAGTCTGAGAGACACAAAGTCTGAGAGACAAAGTCTGAGAGACACAAAGTCTGAGAGACACAAAGTCTGAGACACAAAGTCTGAGACACAAAGTCTGAGAGACACAAAGTCTGAGAGACACAAAGTCTGAGAGACACAAAGTCTGAGACACAAAGTCTGAGACACACAAAGTCTGAGACACACAAAGTCTGAGACACAAAGTCTGAGACACACAAAGTCTGAGAGACACAAAGTCTGAGAGACACAAAGTCTGAGACACAAAGTCTGAGACACAAAGTCTGAGACACACAAAGTCTGAGACACACAAAGTCTGAGACACAAAGTCTGAGACACAAAGTCTGAGACACAAAGTCTGAGAGACACAAAGTCTGAGAGACACAAAGTCTGAGACACAAAGTCTGAGACACACAAAGTCTGAGAGACACAAAGTCTGAGACACAAAGTCTGAGAGACACAAAGTCTGAGACACAAAGTCTGAGACACAAAGTCTGAGACACAAAGTCTGAGAGACACAAAGTCTGAGAGACACAAAGTCTGAGAGACACAAAGTCTGAGACACACAAAGTCTGAGACACACAAAGTCTGAGACACACAAAGTCTGAGAGACACAAAGTCTGAGAGACACAAAGTCTGAGAGACACAAAGTCTGAGACACAAAGTCTGAGAGACACAAAGTCTGAGACACAAAGTCTGAGACACAAAGTCTGAGAGACACAAAGTCTGAGAGACACAAAGTCTGAGAGACACAAAGTCTGAGACACAAAGTCTGAGACACACAAAGTCTGAGACACACAAAGTCTGAGACACAAAGTCTGAGACACACAAAGTCTGAGACACAAAGTCTGAGACACAAAGTCTGAGACACACAAAGTCTGAGAGACACAAAGTCTGAGAGACACAAAGTCTGAGACACAAAGTCTGAGAGACTCACAGCTTCTCCAGCAGCTTCAGTTTGCTCTGCACCTGGGCCGCTCTGTTGGCGTTGTACCGAAACCTGTCGATGAAAACCTGAAACACAAACTCAGCAGGTTAGCCAGTACCACGCTCCACCATCACATTCAGGTCCTGTCAGCTGCTGACAAGCACAGACTGGGTCACAGGCCCCGCCCACAGCTCACAGGCCCCGCCCACAGCTCACAGGCCCCGCCCACAGCTCACAGGCTTTTTATGCCTTTAATGATAGCACAGTTGGAGAGAGACAGGAAGCAGGGGGCAGAGAGAGGGGGAGACATGCAACAAAGGGCCGCTCGGTGCGGGACTCGAACCTGGGTCAGCTGCAGCGAGGACTGTAGCCTCTGTACATGGGGCGGCCGCTTAACCCACTACGCCACTGACCGCCCCACCTGTGAATACTTTATGAGCCACAGGTGTCTGTGGTATACAGACTGGGTCCCACCCAGAACCACAGCTCACAGGCCCCGCCCGCCGCTCACAGGCCCCGCCCACCGCTCACAGGCCCCGCCCACCGTTAGCTGTGAATACTTAATGAGCCACAGGTGTACCTGTATGTGCTGCCTGTACTGCAGCTGGGCGTCGTACTCTCTCTGCTGGTTCTTCAGTCGGTCCTCTTTGGTTTTCACAAAGTTCTCGTAGTCGCCACGGTAACTGTCGAGCCTCTGGGAGTGCAGGTGGATGATGTCGGTGACCACGGCGTTCAGGAAGTTTCTGTCGTGGGAGACGACCAAGATGGTGAACTGCCACGTCTGGGGGAGGAGGGGAGCATTAGCTGGAGGCAAATCATGCCCGGGGGCAACAGAAAGGTTACGGGGGGGGTCAGACCTGCAGGTAGTTCTCCAGCCACAGGATGGCTCTGACGTCCAGCATGTTGGTCGGCTCTGCAAGGTCACACAGAGGTCAAAGAGAGGTCACACAGAGGTCACAACACCACCACAGAACTACAAACACTACGGCCTTATGGGGGAGGCTCTGACTCACCGTCCAGAAGCAGCAGGTCCGGTCTGAAAGGAGAAGGAACACATCATCAGTCTCAGCTAGGCTACAGCGAGGCTACAGCTAGGCTACAGCGGGGCTACAGCGGGGCTACAGCGGGGCTACAGCGAGGCTACAGCTAGGCTACAGCGAGGCTACAGCTAGGCTACAGCGAGGCTACAGCGGGGCTAAAGCGAGGCTACAGCGGGGCTACAGCGAGAATACAGCTAGGCTACAGCGAGGCTACAGCGAGAATACAGCTAGGCTACAGCGAGGCTACAGCGAGGCTAAAGCGAGGCTACAGCGGGGCTACAGCGGGGCTACAGCGAGAATACAGCTAGGCTACAGCGAGGCTACAGCGAGGCTACAGCGAGGCTACAGCTAGGCTACAGCGAGGCTACAGCGGGGCTACAGCGGGGCTACAGCGAGGCTACAGCTGGGCTACAGCGAGGCTACAGCGGGGCTACAGCGAGGCTACAGCTAGGCTACAGCTAGGCTACAGCCATGCTACAGCGGGGCTACAGCGAGGCTACAGCGAGGCTGCAGCTAGGCTACAGCGGGGCTACAGCGAGGCTACAGCGAGGCTACAGCGGGGCTACAGCGAGGCTACAGCGGGGCTACAGCGGGGCTACAGCGAGGCTACAGCGGGGCTACAGCGGGGCTACAGCGGGGCTACAGCTAGGCTACAGCGGGGCTACAGCGGGGCTACAGCTAGGCTACAGCGAGGCTACAGCGGGGCTACAGCGAGGCTACAGCGAGGCTACAGCGGGGCTACAGCGGGGCTAGAGCGGGGCTACAGCTAGGCTACAGCGGGGCTACAGCGAGGCTACAGCTGGGCTACAGCGAGGCTACAGCGGGGCTACAGCGAGGCTACAGCTGGGCTACAGCGAGGCTACAGCGGGGCTACAGCGGGGCTACAGCGAGGCTACAGCGGGGCTACAGCGGGGCTACAGCGGGGCTACAGCGAGGCTACAGCGAGGCTACAGCTGGGCTACAGCGGGGCTACAGCGGGGCTACAGCGGGGCTACAGCCATGCTACAGCTCGGCTACAGCTCGGCTACAGCGGGGCTACAGCGGGGCTACAGCGGGGCTACAGCTAGGCTACAGCTAGGCTACAGCGAGGCTACAGCGAGGCTACAGCCATGCTACAGCGGGGCTAAAGCGAGGCTACAGCGGGGCTACAGCGAGGCTACAGCGGGGCTACAGCGAGGCTACAGCGAGGCTACAGCTAGGCTACAGCTAGACTACAGCGAGGCTACAGCAGCGGGGCTACAGCGAGGCTACAGCGGGGCTGCAGCTAGGCTACAGCGAGAATACAGCGAGGCTACAGCGGGGCTACAGCGGGGCTACAGCGGGGCTACAGCCATGCTACAGCGAGGCTACAGCGGGGCTACAGCTGGGCTACAGCGAGGCTACAGCGGGGCTACAGCGGGGCTACAGCGGGGCAACAGCGGGGCTACAGCGGGGCTACAGCTAGGCTACAGCGGGGCTACAGCGGGGCTACAGCGAGGCTACAGCGGGGCTACAGCGAGTCTACAGCGGGGCTACAGCGGGGCTACAGCGGGGCTACAGCCATGCTACAGCGAGGCTACAGCGGGGCTACAGCTGGGCTACAGCGAGGCTACAGCGGGGCTACAGCGGGGCTACAGCGGGGCAACAGCGGGGCTACAGCGGGGCTACAGCTAGGCTACAGCGGGGCTACAGCGGGGCTACAGCGAGGCTACAGCGGGGCTACAGCGAGGCTACAGCGGGGCTACAGCGGGGCTACAGCTAGGCTACAGTTCGGCTACAGTTCGGCTACAGCGGGGCTACAGCGGGGCTACAGCTAGGCTACAGTTCGGCTACAGCGAGGCTACAGCGAGGCTACAGCGGGGCTACAGCGGGGCTACAGCGAGGCTACAGCGAGGCTACAGCGGGGCTACAGCGGGGCTACAGCCATGCTACAGCGGGGCTACAGCTCGGCTACAGCTCGGCTACAGCGGGGCTACAGCTAGGCTACAGTTCGGCTACAGCTCGGCTACAGCGGGGCTACAGCGAGGCTACAGCTCGGCTACAGCGGGGCTACAGCGGGGCTACAGCTCGGCTACAGCGGGGCTACAGCGAGGCTACAGCGGGGCTACAGCGGGGCTACAGCGGGGCAACAGCGGGGCTACAGCGGGGCTACAGCGAGGCTACAGCGGGGCTACAGCGAGGCTACAGCGGGGCTACAGCGAGGCTACAGCGGGGCTACAGCGGGGCTACAGCGAGGCTACAGCGAGGCTACAGCGGGGCTACAGCGAGGCTACAGCGGGGCTACAGCGGGGCTACAGCGGGGCTACAGCTAGGCAACAGCTGGGCTACAGCGGGGCTACAGCTAGGCTACAGCGGGGCTACAGCTAGGCTACAGCGGGGCTACAGCGGGGCTACAGCGAGGCTACAGCGGGGCTACAACGAGGCTACAGCGGGGCTACAGCGAGGCTACAGCGGGGCTACAGCGGGGCTACAGCGAGGCTACAGCGGGGCTACAGCGAGGCTACAGCGGGGCTACAGCGGGGCTACAGCTAGGCTACAGTTCGGCTACAGCGAGGCTACAGCGGGGCTACAGCGGGGCTACAGCTAGGCTACAGTTCGGCTACAGCGAGGCTACAGCGGGGCTACAGCGAGGCTACAGCGAGGCTACAGCGGGGCTACAGCGGGGCTACAGCGAGGCTACAGCGAGGCTACAGCGGGGCTACAGCGGGGCTACAGCGGGGCTACAGCCATGCTACAGCGGGGCTACAGCTCGGCTACAGCGGGGCTACAGCTAGGCTACAGTTCGGCTACAGCTCGGCTACAGCGGGGCTACAGCTCGGCTACAGCTCGGCTACAGCTCGGCTACAGCGGGGCTACAGCGGGGCTACAGCGAGGCTACAGCGGGGCTACAGCGAGGCTACAGCGGGGCTACAGCGGGGCTACAGCGGGGCAACAGCGGGGCTACAGCTAGGCTACAGCGGGGCTACAGCGGGGCTACAGCGAGGCTACAGCGGGGCTACAACGAGGCTACAGCGGGGCTACAGCGAGGCTACAGCGGGGCTACAGCGAGGCTACAGCGAGGCTACAGCGGGGCTACAGCGAGGCTACAGCGGGGCTACAGCGGGGCTACAGCGGGGCTACAGCGTGGCTACAGCGGGCTCAAACTCACCGAGCGAACAGAGCTCTGGCCAGCGCCAACCTCATCCTCCAGCCTCCGGAGAACTCTCTGAGACAGAAAACACAGCCGTCTGAACCAGGTGAAACACGTGTGTGTTATCAGTGTGTGTGTGTGTGTGTGTTAGTGTGTGTGTGACTCACTTGGTGGTCTGCTGTTGCATCTTTGAAGAGAATCCGAGACCAGCCAGGATGACGGAGGCTCTGATTGGATGAGAAGGAGTTTCAGTTTCTGAAAGTTCGGATTCGGGCCTGATTCCATTTATCATTTATAACCGGATCTCTTAACGTTGGTCTGAGTAAGTTAGACCTAACGATCAGCTGTTTTAACTGAAAACACTGCGTTGCCATGGTTACCGAGCTGGGGCTTTGTCAGCTTCGATCTCCTCCAGTTTGGCGTAAATCTCCGACAGTCGAACGCTTTCCATCCCATCGGCGCTGAAACAACAACAGAGACGGGCTGAAACATCGGGTGGCAGAAACCTGACTGGTAAAGGTATTCTGCTTATATTAAAGGTTAGTTACGGCCCTGACTCCTCCCACCTTCAGCCCAGACTCCTCCCACCTTCAGCCCAGACTCCTCCCACCTTCAGCCCTGACTCCTCCCACCTTCAGCTACACGGCCCTGACTCCTCCACCTTCAGCCCTGACTCCTCCCACCTTCAGCCCTGACTCCTCCCACCTTTAGCTGCGCGGCCCTGACTCCTCCACCTTCAGCCCTGACTCCTCCCACCTTCAGCCCTGACTCCTCCCACCTTCAGCCCTGACTCCTCCCACCTTTAGCTACACGGCCCTGACTCCTCCACCTTCAGCCCTGACTCCTCCCACCTTCAGCCCTGACTCCTCCCACCTTTAGCTGCGCGGCCCTGACTCCTCCCACCTTCAGCCCTGACTCCTCCCACCTCCAGCCCAGACTCCTCCCACCTCCAGCCCAGACTCCTCCCACCTCCAGCCCAGACTCCTCCCACCTCCAGCTGCACGGCCCTGACTCCTCCACCTTCAGCCCTGACTCCTCCACCTTCAGCCCTGACTCCTCCCACCTTCAGCCCTGACTCCTCCCACCTTCAGCCCTGACTCCTCCCACCTTTACCAGCTGATTGGACAGACCCAGCCCCAGGTGTGCTCCCATTGGTCGGTGCAGCACGGCGCGGGTTTCTTACGTTCCGCCGGCGATGCGAGCGTTCAGCCGCCGCTCCTCGTCCAGCAGCTCCTGCCGCTGCGTGTCGCTCTCCAGGACGCTCTGCAGCGCCATGGTGTCGTCCCCCGCCACTTCCTGTTCCACGTGCAGGATGGAGATGTGCGCCGGCACGCGCAGGCTCCGACTCGCCAGCATCTTCAGCAGCGTGGTCTTCCCCAGCCCGTTCCGGCCAATCAGGCCGTAGCGCCGGCCGGACGCCAGGGACAGCTCCGCCCCCTGCAGCAGACACCTGTGGACACGTGGACACCAGGTGAGCTCCGGGCGCCGCACAGCGTCCTGCCGACTCACCTGGACAGGTGCTCACCTCTCCCCGAAGGAAACGTCAAAGTTCTCGATGCGGATGTCGTAGCTGCGGTTCTTCCCCGATTGGTCGACTCGGCTGTCCTTCTTGCTGCTCGCCTGACTGGCCGACGCCTCCTCCAGGACTCTGAGACAAAACACAGGAGGACAGGTGAGAGGAGGACAGGTGAGAGGAGGACAGGTGAGGACAGGTGAGGGGACGACAGGTGAGGGGAGGACAGGTGAGAGGAGGACAGGTGAGAGGAGGACAGGTGAGGAAAGGTGAGAGGAGGACAGGTGAGGAAAGGTGAGAGGAGGACAGGTGAGGACAGGTGAGGACAGGTGAGAGGAGGACAGGTGAGGAAAGGTGAGAGGAGGACAGGTGAGGGGAGGACAGGTGAGGACAGGTGAGAGGAGGACAGGTGAGGACAGGTGAGAGGAGGACAGGTGAGGACAGGTGAGAGGAGGACAGGTGAGGACAGGTGAGAGGAGGACAGGTGAGGACAGGTGAGAGGAGGACAGGTGAGGAAAGGTGAGAGGAGGACAGGTGAGGACAGGTGAGAGGAGGACAGGTGAGGAAAGGTGAGAGGAGGACAGGTGAGGAAAGGTGAGAGGAGGACAGGTGAGGACAGGTGAGAGGAGGATAGGTGAGAGGAGGACAGGTGAGAGGAGGACAGGTGAGGAAAGGTGAGAGGAGGAAAGGTGAGAGGAGGACAGGTGAGGGGAGGACAGGTGAGGACAGGTGAGAGGAGGAAAGGTGAGAGGAGGACAGGTGAGGACAGGTGAGGGGAGGACAGGTGAGAGGAGGACAGGTGAGGGGAGGACAGGTGAGGACAGGTGAGAGGAGGAAAGGTGAGAGGAGGACAGGTGAGGACAGGTGAGAGGAGGACAGGTGAGGGGAGGATAGGTGAGAGGAGGACAGGTGAGGGGAGGACAGGTGAGAGGAGGACAGGTGAGGGGAGGACAGGTGAGGACAGGTGAGAGGAGGACAGGTGAGGGGAGAACAGGTGAGAGGAGGACAGGGGAGGACAGGGGAGGACAGGTGAGGACAGATGAGAGGAGGACAGGTGAGGACAGGTGAGAGGAGGACAGCTGAGAGGAGGACAGGTGAGGACAGGTAAGAGGAGGACAGGTGAGGGGAGGACAGGTGAGGGGAGGACAGGTGAGGGGAGGACAGGTGAGAGGAGGACAGGTGAGGACAGGTGAGAGGAGGACAGGTGAGGGGAGGACAGGTGAGGGGAGGACAGGTGAGAGGAGGATAGGTGAGAGGAGGATAGGTGAGGGGAGGACAGGTGAGAGGAGGACAGGTGAGAGGAGGACAGGTGAGAGGAGGACAGGTGAGGACAGGTGAGAGGAGGACAGGTGAGAGGAGGATAGGTGAGAGGAGGACAGGTGAGAGGAGGACAGCTGAGGGGAGGACAGGTGAGGGGAGGACAGGTGAGAGGAGGACAGGTGAGAGGAGGACAGGTGAGGACAGGTGAGGGGAGGTGAGGGGAGGACAGGTGAGAGGAGGACAGGTGAGGACAGGTGAGGGGAGGACAGGTGAGAGGAGGATAGGTGAGAGGAGGACAGGTGAGAGGAGGACAGCTGAGGGGAGGACAGGTGAGAGGAGGACAGGTGAGAGGAGGACAGGTGAGGGGAGGACAGGTGAGGGGAGGACAGGTGAGAGGAGGACAGGTGAGGAAAGGTGAGAGGAGGACAGGTGAGGACAGGTGAGGACAGGTGAGAGGAGGACAGGTGAGGACAGGTGAGAGGAGGACAGGTGAGGACAGGTGGGGGACTCACAGTGGACTGGTGGATTTCTGCGAGTCCTTCTCGTTCCTGCGCTCATGTTTGGCTTTCAGTTTGGCTTCAGCTTTCTCCAGCTTTTTGGCATCGACCGTCTGAGCAGAAGCAGAAAGTTTTGATAAAAGTTCCTGAAACTTGAACTCGTTTTTACAGTTTCTGAACGAGACTCACCGTGTTCTGAGCACGCTTCATCATCCAGATGCCCTGAACATCTGTGGCTGCTGAAACTGAGGAGAAGCAGACGGACATCCATCATCAGGTTTATGTCCCTAGAACCTTTCCAATGGAACTAACAGGAGTCCTGGTCCTGAACCCTGTGGGACGCCACCAGCTCCAATGGAACTAACAGGAGTCCTGGTCCTGAACCCTGTGGGACGCCACCAGCTCCAATGGAACTAACAGGAGTCCTGGTCCTGAACCCTGTGGGACGCCACCAGCTCCAATGGAACTAACAGGAGTCCTGGTCCTGAACCCTGTGGGACGCCACCAGCTCCAATGGAACTAACAGGAGTCCTGGTCCTGAACCCTGTGGGACGCCACCAGGTCCAATGGAACTAACAGGAGTCCTGGTCCTGAACCCTGTGGGACGCCACCAGCTCCAATGGAACTAACAGGAGTCCTGGTCCTGAACCCTGTGGGACGCCACCAGCTCCAATGGTACTAACAGGAGTCCTGGTCCTGAACCCTGTGGGACGCCACCAGCTCCAATGGTACTAACAGGAGTCCTGGTCCTGAACCCTGTGGGACGCCACCAGCTCCAATGGAACTAACAGGAGTCCTGGTCCTGAACCCTGTGGGACGCCACCAGCTCCAATGGAACTAACAGGAGTCCTGGTCCTGAACCCTGTGGGACGCCACCAGGTCCAATGGAACTAACAGGAGTCCTGGTCCTGAACCCTGTGGGACGCCACCAGCTCCAATGGAACTAACAGGAGTCCTGGTCCTGAACCCTGTGGGACGCCACCAGCTCCAATGGTACTAACAGGAGTCCTGGTCCTGAACCCTGTGGGACGCCACCAGCTCCAATGGTACTAACAGGAGTCCTGGTCCTGAACCCTGTGGGACGCCACCAGCTCCAATGGAACTAACAGGAGTCCTGGTCCTGAACCCTGTGGGACGCCACCAGCTCCAATGAAACCAGAATACAGAACTAACAGGAGTCCCGGTTCTGAACCCTGTGGGACGCCACCAGCTCCAATGGAACCAGGACACAGAACTAACAGGAGTCCCGGTTCTGAACCCTGTGGGACGCCACCAGCTCCAATGGAACCAGAATACAGAACTAACAGGAGTCCCGGTTCTGAACCCTGTGGGACGCCACCAGCTCCAATGGAATCAGGATACAGAACTAACAGGAGTCCCGGTTCTGAACCCTGTGGGACGCCACCAGCTCCAATGGAATCAGGATACAGAACTAACAGGAGTCCCGGTTCTGAACCCTGTGGGACGCCACCAGCTCCAATGGAATCAGGATACAGAACTAACAGGAGTCCCGGTTCTGAACCCTGTGGGACGCCACCAGCTCCAATGGAACCAGGACACAGAACTAACAGGAGTCCTGGTTCTGAACCCTGTGGGACGCCACCAGCTCCAATAGAACCAGGACACAGAACTAACAGGAGTCCTGGTTCTGAACCCTGTGGGACGCCACCAGCTCCAATAGAACCAGGACACAGAACTAACAGGAGTCCTGGTTCTGAACCCTGTGGGACGCCACCAGCTCCAATGGAACCAGGACACAGAACTAACAGGAGTCCTGGTTCTGAACCCTGTGGGACGCCACCAGCTCCAATGGAACCAGGACACAGAACTAACAGGAGTCCCGGTTCTGAACCCTGTGGGACGCCACCAGCTCCAATAGAACCAGGACACAGAACTAACAGGAGTCCCGGTTCTGAACCCTGTGGGACGCCACGAGCTGTCGCTTCAGAGTAACCAAACTCTTCCTTCTTCTTTGTGGTTCAGAAATGTTGTGGTTGTTTCTGGATTCTTACCCGGTTCTACAGAGATCTGAGACAGCTGGACCGGAGCGTCCAACAGAACCTGCCTCTGGGAGCTTCGATGGTTGTTCCTGAAGAACACGAGAGGACACAAATGTTAGCCCATCATGAACCAGAACCAGAACCAGAACCACTCAGGAAGCTCTGCTCACAGCTGCAGCGTGTTGAACATCTGGAAGCAGATGTCTCTGATGTCCTCCTCATTTTTGCTGTCCGCAGAGACGTCCTGCAGGACGCCGCCGATGGCGTCGAACACCTCCTCGCCATCCTCAAAGTCTGGACCGCCGCTGGCCAACACACCTGGAATAAAAACACAGCTGTCAGCATTCAGTTACATCATCTATGAACTCCTGTCCAGGCCTCACAGATCCAGAACCTCCTGAACCTCCTGAACCTCCAGAACCTTCAGAACATCCTGAACCTTCAGAACCTTCAGAACCTCCTGAACCTCCAGAACCTCCTGAACCTCCAGAACCTCCTGAACCTCCAGAACCTTCAGAACCTCCTGAACCTTCAGAACATCCTGAACCTTCAGAACCTTCAGAACCTCCAGAACCTTCAGAACCTTCAGAACCTCCTGAACCTTCAGAACCTTCAGAACCTCCTGAACCTCCAGAACCTCCTGAACCTCCAGAACCTTCAGAACCTCCTGAACCTTCAGAACATCCTGAACCTTCAGAACCTTCAGAACCTCCAGAACCTCCAGAACCTCCTGAACCTTCAGAACCTTCAGAACATCCTGAACCTTCAGAACCTTCAGAACCTCCTGAACCTCCAGAACCTCCTGAACCTCCAGAACCTTCAGAACCTCCTGAACCTTCAGAACATCCTGAACCTTCAGAACCTTCAGAACCTCCAGAACCTCCAGAACCTCCTGAACCTTCAGAACCTTCAGAACCTCCTGAACCTCCAGAACCTCCAGAAGCTTCAGAACCTTCTGAACGTCCTGAACCTCCAGAACCTTCACAAGCTCCAGTACCTTCAGGACCTTCAGAACCTCCTGAACCTTCAGAAGCTCCAGAACTTTCAGAAGCTCCAGAACCTTCAGAAGCTCCAGAACCTTCAGAACCTCCAGAACCTCCTGAATCTCCAGAACCTCCTGAACTTCCAGAACCTCCTGAACTTCCAGAACCTCCTGAACTTCCAGAACCTCCAGAACCTCCTGAACATCCTGAACCTTCAGGACCTTCAGAACATCCTGAACCTTCAGAAGCTCCATAACCTTCAGAACCTCCTGAACATCCAGAACCTCCTAATCCCTACATCCTTGATTCCTTTCCTCTCTCCTCAGCTGAATTCAACAGAATCACGTGACGGTACCTGGCAGACACGTGCTGCATCTAACAGCTGATCTTGTATCAATAACTTTAGTTTTTAGTCATTTTTTAGTCTTTTTCCCTCCAGCTCTCAGCTTCCTGTGAGGTACCCTCTGTGGTACCTTCAGTGTGGGGGCTCCAGAAAGTCTGACCCGCACCAGTCCCGCTAATAACCGGGCCGTGCCGGGTCGGGCCGGGCCGGGATATCCGGTGTCCCTGCGCGGGGCGCCGCCAGCCGGTTAGCCGAGCGGCTACAGAGCTGCGGCCGCCCGGCTAACAGGCGGACTAAAGGCCCCTGTTAGCGGCTCCGGGGGACCAGCGGACGGTGGCTCTGTCCCCCCCCCGGCGCTCAGCGGCCCGGAACCCCGCGGACAGCCGCTCTGCTCCCGGCTTCTAACCTGTGATGTAGTCAAAAAGCTCCGTGTCGATCTCAGGAAACTCGCTCTTCAAGATATCCACGTACGTCGCCATGATACCCGGCCCTGGACACCACCGCAACGCGCATGCGTGTAGATGCGACAGCGCCGGGGCATTGTGGGACACGGAGTTTGTGGTTTTGATGACGTCAGACGGTCATGTAATGAAGTTGGCCACATGGAGGGAAGTTAAAGTCATTTATTTTAAAATACGTTGAAAATACTACAGAAAAAGTGTTTTATAGAAGAGAAAAATACTTTATTCAAAATATATTCAAAATATATTTATACATGTAAGCTATTTTTATGAGCCCTGGATAGAGGGATGTATACATTCACATGTGTAGTATTTTCAAAGTATCTTAACATGAGCTCCCATGATGCACCTCTCCATGTGACATCATTGTTGTCATTGGCTCTGTTCGAAACCGCCTACTTCTCCATCCAACCAAAATGTGTATTAAATCTAGATTTAACAAGGACATTGGTGTAAACTGTACCTTCTGTAATGACTGTCCTGACCTGATGTACATTTATTCTGGCATTGCCCTGCTGTGAAAGACTTTTGGCAGAGACTCTGTGACTTTGTTGTTAATAATATTGTGGAAAACTTTGTTAGTTTCTGGAAGGATGTACTGTTTGGGTTACACAAGAACAGCCAAATCAAAAGTGATGCATTGTACCCGATTAACCTTTTGATTATACTTTCTAAATTTTATATTCATTGTTGCAAGTACTCAGGGAAGAAGCCAAGCTTTATAGCCTTTTATAATACATTTAAACAGTACATCATTTCAATCAAGAACTCAAAGAAACCCAAAGCCAGAAGAACTATGGAAACATGTTCCTCATTGAAGATAATTGATGAACCCTGAACCCCCCAGGCAACTCAGAAAGCATTCTCTCTCTTCTTCTTCTTTCTTATTGCCCATATATTGATATAAACACTTGTATATTGAGAATTCGCGTTTTGTATTATAATGTAGATTGTTGTTGTTGTAACATTGTGGTTTTCAATAAAGAAAAAAAAAAAAAACTCGCCTCCTACTCATTCTAACTTTAACTTTTTTAAGTTCCTGGATGCATACTAGATTCTCCTAAATGTTGGGTATGCATCATGAGGTCACTACTCATACTCAAACTACCCAAGATGCAACGTGACGTCGCCGATCGTCATTTCCTGTCAAAACGGCAGTTTCAAGCTAGCTACAACGAGGGTAAGTTCACTTCCTGTTTTCAAAACAAAAGCACCAATTGTATGGTAATGGCTTTCCCTATGATAAAAGGCAACGGGTATTTTATTTTGTGAAAATAACAGGAAGTGCGTTAGCTCACTGCGGCTAGCTTTGGTAGCGCCGAATTCGTGGGAACAAAATTGTAAACAGCCGGTATTTTGTCAGGTTTTCAACACGTTGGGGATCTAAACGACTACTTTCTCACCTGAAAATGTTTCAAATGTTGCTAAAGTTTACAGAGTTTAGAGCTTAAGAGAAATCAGCTTCAGGCCGGCTGATTTTGGCTCGCGCAGGAGCGAAATGCATTGTGGGTAAACGCTCTGCATACTGTCTGATCCATGAGTATGCAGTATGTAGTATGTAGTATGTAGTATGTAGCATGGAAGTATGTAGTATGTAGTATGTAGCATGTAGTAGGCGGTATGTAGTATGGAAGTATGTAGTATGTAGCATGTAGCATGTAGTATGTAGCATGTAGTATGCGGTATGTAGTATGTAGTATGTAGTATGGAAGTATGTAGTATGTAGCATGTAGTATGTAGCATGTAGTATGCGGTATGTAGTATGTAGTATGTAGTATGGAAGTATGTAGCATGTAGTATGCGGTATGTAGTATGTAGTATGCAGTATGTAGTATGTAGTATGGAAGTATGTAGTATGTAGCATGTAGCATGTAGTATGTAGCATGTAGTATGCGGTATGTAGTATGTAGTATGTAGTATGGAAGTATGTAGTATGTAGCATGTAGTATGTAGCATGTAGTATGCGGTATGTAGTATGTAGTATGTAGTATGGAAGTATGTAGCATGTAGTATGCGGTATGTAGTATGTAGTATGCAGTATGTAGTATGTAGTATGGAAGTATGTAGTATGTAGCATGTAGTATGTAGCATGTAGTATGCGGTATGTAGTATGTAGTATGCAGTATGTAGTATGTAGTATGGAAGTATGTAGTATGTAGTATGTAGCATGTAGTAGGCGGTATGTAGTATGGAAGTATGTAGTATGTAGCATGTAGCATGTAGTATGTAGCATGTAGTATGCGGTATGTAGTATGTAGTATGTAGTATGGAAGTATGTAGTATGTAGCATGTAGTAGCCGGTATGTAGTATGTGGTATGGAAGTATGTAGTATGTAGCATGTAGTATGTAGCATGTAGTATGTAGTATGTAACATGTAGTAGGCGGTATGTAGTATGTAGTATAGAAGTATGTAGTATGCAGTATGCAGTATGCGGTTTCGAACACAGCCATTAACTTGTGTTTCTCTCTCTCAGCAGGTGTCTCTGGCCTGGTGTTACGCTGCTTGTTGTCCCCTCTTTCCTGTCCTCTCAGCCCCCAGCTGGTCCAGGCAGATGGTTCCTGGTTCTGGTTCTGATGGAGGTTTCTTCCTGTTCAAAGGGAGTTTGTTCTCTCCACAGTCGCCTCGTGCAGCTCAGGATGGGGTATTGGATCAGAGAGAAGTTTCACTGCAATCTGTTGGTTTACTTAGCAAGGAAACTGTTTTTTGAATTGTCTCTGTATGAATGAATTGGATTAATTTGCAATTGAATTATTATATGTATATATATATATATCCATCAATCCGACTCTTTAAACCTTTGGAACCAGAGGCTTTAAACCTTTGGAAGTTCTCCGTCGGGATGTCGGATACCCAAGGCAGTTCCCCTCCCGATCAGCAGGCGGCGCTACGTTAGACGACCCAATCTCTTACGTCTATGGTGAAAGTGGTTGATTGGTTGTTCACCTTCCGGCTCCGTTCCTCCTCACAGTGAACGATGGCGACCGAGAGAGAAAGACTGTTGTTGGAGTTGGAGCTCGTTGACCAAATGTTGACCGCCACACAGTAAACTCTTTCAGAAATGGCGGTGTTGTTGTTCTGAGAGGAAGGAGCTAAACCGGAAAAGTGATTCAGGAAATGATGTCGTTAGCCGACCAATCACAAGCCTTGGGTTCTCCGCGAGTCTCCGCCTCCTCGATGGATAGATAGGAGAGCGTCTCCGGGAGGGTCTCCTACGACGACCATAAATCAGCCTTTAGGTTCTGGTCCATGTTCTCTGTGTCCTGTTTCGTTCCTTTGGTCTCAGTCCTCAGCTCAGAGTTTTGTCTTTAGATCCAGTTTGTTTTCCTCTTCATGCCTCATCTGAGTTTGTTTTCTTTGTGTTTCTTATCTTAGTTACTAGCTGTTTTCACACTGAGATCCGCTACCATCGCGGGTCCAAATTGCCACTTCGTCCCGCGTCGAGCAATGTGAACGCTTGGCGTGTTGGTGACCCGTGCCGCCTGAAGCCGAGTTCCGGGGGCGTGGCCTAGTGGCAGAGCGTCACACGAAACACATAAAATGCTGGGCGTGTACAATGACGTAGGCACAGCCATGCGTCGGAGGTAGGGTTAAATACACCTGTCTGCATCAAATGTTCAAACCAACGATGGCGGGACATCTTGAGGACTCGTTTTTGCAAGTGTATATGCAGTTCATGGAGATGTTATTTTACGGGGTGTGGATGGTTACAACGTGGGATGCCGCCGAAGAACATATGCGGAGAATACAAGAGCACTATAGTGTCCAAGTTGAGGAAATCCATCGACAATTTGAAGCAGAAGAAGGCGAACAGCCAGCCCTTCCAGCAGAGGTCCATCTTTCACCGTCCCCGACATGTGGCGGTAAATAACGTCCTCTGCTTGGAGGCTGAGGAGCTCGCGGACCTCCTTGTCTCACCAGTTGGCCATCTTCAAAAATGTCTCGAACTTGCAGAGTAGAACTTGAAGTGAAACTTGTCCTCACCTGTCGCTGTTGTTCTGAATCAGCTGTCCATTCTGTCTTTTAAACTCCTCACGTCACGCCCACGTCCGACCCGCGTCGATTGCGTTCACACCAAACTCGGCTCGGCAAAAAGACTAGGGTCCGACGCGGGTCGAAAGGCGAGTCGAGTTGACGCGGCAGCCCGGGTCGGCAGTGTGAACGCAACAGCGGACACGCTAAATTCGCAAATTAAACGCGGGTTATTCCTCAGTGTGAAAGGGGCTAGAGACTGCAGACAGAGCGGTAACAGGAAAGGAGGAGGATCACATTTTCTCATCATTACTGGTAATATTAAGGAATTTTCTCAGCACAGACAGGAGTAATTTTGGCTGTATTTTCAGTAATATTACTGAATTGTACTATTATAAACTGCATCATTGTAGTATTGTTGTTGTATGGCAGTAATATATTAGTAATAATGATATTGCTGCAGTGAGAGGCTCATCTCACTGCGCTGCAGGACTGAGAGGTTCAGAAGGTCCTTTGTTCCCACAGACATAAGGGTTTATAACAGTGACTGCTAAGTTCTTCTCAAATTGATTGATTGATTTTTTAGTTATTTGTTTATTTTGTCATTTAGTCATTTATTATTATTTAGTTAGTAGTAGTAGTATTATTATTGTTGTTTTATTGTTGTTAATACAATCATTGTAAATATTTAAAAAAATGTTGAGCTACTGGACGAATTTGAATTTCCCCCAATGGGGGAATAAATAAAGTATTTTTCTATTGTATTCTTCTATTCTATTCTATTGTAGTGATGATGTAGTATTAATACTCCTAATTTAGGAGTATTAATACTATACAGATCTTAGATGTTTTGGTCTGTTAATGCGTCTCCGGAGCGCCGCAGTGCGCATGCGCAGCTCCGGACTTTAGGGTGGGAGCTAGCCGTTAGCCTGTGAGCTAACAGCCGGAGTGTGTAATGGCGGCCTCGGTGTTGTTGGGGTCTGCGGACAGCGCCGGACTCAGCTTCACGGTCGGAGGCGGCGGCGGCGGCACCGGGAGCGTTTTAATTGGGAACTCTAACTGCCAGGGACCGGCTGGCCCGGCCTCCTGGAACCGTTCTCTGGACCGGGCGCTGGAAGAAGCCTCGGTCACCGGGAGCCTGAGCCTCAGCGGCAGGAAGCTGAAGGAGTTCCCCCGGAGCGCCGCCAACCACGACCTGACGGACACCACCAGGGCCGGTAAGTAAGCCTCACAGCCCGGCAGAGGACGCGGGGGAGACGGGGCGGTGTCCGCCGGGCCGCGGAACGTCAACTTAAAGGCGGTTTTAATGGACTTTTTCAGCGGGGGAAACTCAGAATCCAACTTTTCAGGCTCCACAGAGGATGGATGGAAGGAAAACCGTCAGGGCCGGTGTTAGGACGGGAAATGTACCCCCGTGAAACGAGTCCCCGCCGGGAGTCTGTTCGGTGTTATGGTGCTGGGAGTCTGACAGCTTTAACAGTCCGGATCATTTCCACTGAGACACATTTATAGGTGGAACACGGCTGAATTTTCAGAAAAGATGCGCCCGATGCGGGAGCTGCGACGTCCGGCTCTGTGTTTTCAGGCTACAGTTTGTGACAGTACACTGGTGCAGACGGTTAGCATGTTAGCATGCTAACACCGAAGCACAGTCTGGGGCTACGGTTTGTAGCATGTTTGTAGCGGTTAGCATGCTAACAGTCTGAGGGCTGTGAAATGTAAACACGGCGGGGTGAGCGGGACCAGAACTCTGTTTTTTTTCCTCCATGTCACTCGTTTATTTTGAATTTCCGTAACTTTTTTTTTTTTTTTTTATAACTTTATTTGCAATAAAGCAGAATAACGACATACATAACGTCAAAAAAAAAAAGCCAGCCAAGGGGAGCATAAAGATAAGAATAATAATAATAAGAGAATGACAGTCACAAAACTCTGCAAAAAGAAAACTATTGAACAAACTGACATGTACGGAAGAGTATTAGGGCCAGGCATAAGAAAAAATATTTATATTTTGCCTGTCGAGAATAAAGTCGACATGTCGCCATTAACCTCGACAGGCAAAATATTATTATATTTTCTTATGCCTGGCCCTAATACTCTTCTGTACATATGTGCCGAGGAGTCTCGTGTAAAACAAAACAAATAAAACAAAGATTTAGGACAACAGTTCGTCCATAATCCCAAGTTGGGAACAAGCACATATTGTTGTTTTTGCTTTATGATTAGTTGAAGGTTTAATTGTGAGCAAGTATTGCTTTAATTCAATCAAGAAAAACAGGAATTTGGTTTTCTTTTCAAAAATTTGCATTTGTGTATGTGAAATTTAGCTTTGATAATTAATGAAAGAAAACCTTTGGATTCATTTTGCCACTGAGGTGAAACCCAAACAGGACATGTTCCCAGTACAACTGGAAGCTTGCTGATATTTTTAAGTCAACAAAATGACAAAAATGTTGCCAGAAATCTTTACAATGAGGACACAACCAGAACAAATGAGTTCGGTGTTAGCATGTTAGCATGCTATTTCTGGCTTTTAAAGGATTATTGTGGTTGTTGACACTGAAATATCAATCAAGGCAATTTTATTTATAGAGCACAATTCCTACACAAGGCAATTCAAAGTGCTTCACAGCTGCATAAAATCACAAGAAGGCAATAAAACCATTAAAAAAATAAAATTAAATCAAATTAAATTGAATAAAAAAATTAAAAATAATAATAATAAAAATAATTCTTTTTTTAAAAAACCCATTAAAAATAATCATTAATTAATGATCAATCAAACTTTATTTATACAGCCCTTTACAATAGCCAACAGGATAAAAACAACAATACATAAAACACGATTCAGAAATGGTAAAAGTGCTAAAAGTGCTGCAGGGCATTAAAAGCCTTCCACAAGTGCAATACAATGAACGGAATAAAATTTGTATAAAATTAAGATAATTAAAAAGGAGCGGGTAGAATGGATGCATAGTGGCCCTAATCAGAGTTCTAAAAAGGTCTTAAGCTTCGATTTAAAAAGGCCGAGATCAGTGATGGGGCGGGTGTCAGGGGGCAGTTTGTTCCACAGTCCAGGAGCAGCAAAGGGAAAGGAACCATCACCCCACAGCTTAGATCTCCACCGTGGGACCTCTAAAAGAATATAAAGAGTCATTTTTACTGGTTAATCTGGTTTATTCCTTTAAGGCGAGACACCACAGCTGAATAGGGTAATATTTTGAAATAACAGATATCACCATGAAACTTCCTCAGTTGATTACTTATACAAGGACAGTATTAAAAAAAATGTATTACAAGTTTTAGAAATATGTGTGTTTAATTATGCAAATGAGGCATTATCTCATTAAATATGCGCACATTTGCATATATTTCCAGAAGATAGATCTGAACATGTGATAAAGCCAGGTGCAAAATTCTTTTTTCATTTTGTTTACACACAGAATAAAAGAAAATTACAGAGGGATTTCAGGATATCTGCTTTCATTTCCTAGGAAATCAAAATATGCTGCCCATAGCCTAAAAAACATCAATTTTCGCCATATTTTTTGATTATAATGTCACATAAATCAGGCCAGGAATGATTTATCAACAAATCCTTCAGTAAATATCTTCATAATACTGCTAAGTGTATAACTGGAAAGTTTGGTGTTAGTAGGTGCTCCATAGGCTGAGATATTGATACTGGAAAAATACAAAAAACAGATTTTGAGAAAACGGCATTTAAAGATTTAAACAGGGGAATTCATTTTGGTAAATTTGGGCGAAACGTACGGCCGCGATGAAACAAAATGTGATGAAATAAACATTTTAATTTATGTTTTGAAATAACACATATTGAAGGAGTAGACTGGCCCAAAATCTAAAAAAGGACCACTGCATGAAATCCCTGTGTTTGCCCGCCGTGTCTCGCCTTAAACTGTGAAACTTAAGAGTGAAACAGCTGGAACCCACGTGTTGGAAGATGTTTGAGTTTGTGTTCCTGTAACCGAGTAAACAAACAACACAGGAAGTGGCTCTGCAGATGTGCAGGGCTTGAATCCAGCTGCTCAGGCCACTTCCTGCGTGTGATGATGATGATGATGATGAAGGAGCCTCACAGGCGACAGGAAGTGGACGTCACCGTGGCGACGTGTGCTTCCTGCTGGCCAGGTGCTGCACAGCTGCTCACTGAGCTGTCTGAGGTCAGTCTGCGGGGCGGAAACAGCTGGAAACGGCCGGAAACGGCTGGAAACTGCTGGAAACTGCTGGAAACTGCTGGAAACGGCTGGAAACGGCTGGAAACGGGACTCCGTGTGGACACAGGGGCTCAGATCTCAGACCGTGTTTGCACACCTGAGGCAGGTGCGTTCGTCTCACCTGTCTGAGCACACCGCAGGACTCTTTGTGATGTTTCCAGCACATCTGTACAGATGTTTATGTGGTTTCTGTCCAGCCTGCCGCAGAGCGCACCGAGGCTGCGTAAAACAAACGGTTTCTCTCTTTAACTCCAGTAAAGGCTGTTGATGACGTCACGATTTCCTGCCGGCTGTATACGGCGGCGCGAGTCGATGCGCCCGTAGTTGGAATTTTCTCCGTCACAGAGGTGGCGCTGCTGCCTGAAGGTTAGCGCTACTCTACAACCAGGAAAGTGGGGAAGAAAACAATGAAGAGCAGGAACACTGTCATTAATGATTCTGCTGCAGTATTATTGCAGGATCATTTTATTTGTTTAATTCAGTTAAAAGAGGTGAAGGTCTGAAGCCCCCGGCATCACCAGAGTCTCTGCCCTCTTCTGTGCCTTCAGGCATCTGTCCCGTAGCTTCTTCCACACATTCTTACAGAACTCTCCCTCTTTCCCCAAAGTTCTGCCCATCTCTGTGCACCAGTTTGGGGAGTTTACGTGCTCCCTGTGCTGTTTCACTGCAGTGTCGTACAGGCAGTGTTGGGAGTAACGGCGTTACTAACGCCGTTACTAACGGCGTTATACTTCCAGTAATGGAGTAATCTAATTTATTACTTTTCCCATCGTTACAACGCCAGGCATGGACTGATAATTGGGCGTACCGGGCATTTGCCCGCTGGGCCGACGTGCTATTTGGGCCGGCAGATCCGACATGTATATTAATAATATGTATTATTATTATTATTATTATATATCGTCATCGTCATATCTGCATAATGCATGAAGAAAAATAAAATCGGCGTATCCACGTCTGCCTCAAGTAACTCAAATCTAATGAAGCACCTTACATCAACCCATGCAAATATAAAGCACTTGTTGCTTCTGCAGCTGCTAACCCAACCCCAAGCCCAAATGCAGCTAGCTAACCCAACCACAGGCCCAAATGCAGCTAGCTAACCCAACCCCAGGCCCAAATGCAGCTAGCTAACCCAACCCCAAGCCCAAATGCAGCTAGCTAACCCAACCCCAGGCCCAAATGCAGCTAGCTAACCCAACCCCAGGCCCAAATGCAGCTAGCTAACCCAACCCCAGGCCCAAATGCAGCTAGCTAACCCAACCCCAGGCCCAAAGGCAGCTAGCTAACCCAGCCCCAGGCCCAAAGGCAGCTAGCTAACCCAACCCCAGGCCCAAATGCAGCTAGCTAACCCAACCCCAGGCCCAAAGGCAGCTAGCTAACCCAACCCCAGTAGTATGCGCCGTCTTTTCAAGGCAAGCGCCAGGCCTGAAACGTCATTTCGACGTCACTGGTCGCCACCGCCGTGAGCGACGCGTCAACTGTAACTCCAGCTTAAAGGACCAGTTTCTGCTGCTGTTTGGAACTGGAACTGGTTTGGTTCCAGTTCGAGTTCACAAACTGTTAAAGAAACAAACAGCTGCTGCAGAGCAGGTAACCTCAGTGGGATCTTTTCCAGTGTGTCCGTATGACAGAAGGGGACCCGGTGGGAGGAGGTCCCCTTCTGTAAGCTCCTCCCACCGGGTCCCCTTCTGTAAGCTTAGCTCCTCCCACCGGGTAATCGAACATCTGTAATCGAACATCTGTAATCGAACATCTGTAATCGAACATCTGTAATCGAACACCTGTAATCGAACATCTGTAATCGAACACCTGTAATCGAACATCTGTAATCGAACATCTGTAATCGAACATCTGTAATCGAACATCTGTAATCGAACACCTGTAATCGAACATCTGTAATCGAACACCTGTAATCGAACACCTGTAATCGAACACCTGTAATCGAACACCTGTAATCGAACATCTGTAATCGAACACCTGTAATCGAACATCTGTAATCGAACACCTGTAATCGAACACCTGTAATCGAACATCTGTAATCGAACACCTGTAATCGAACATCTGTAGTCAAACACCTGTAGTCAAACACCTGTAATCGAACATCTGTAATCGAACACCTGTAATCGAACATCTGTAATCGAACACCTGTAATCGAACATCTGTAATCGAACATCTGTAGTCAAACACCTGTAATCGAACATCTGTAGTCAAACATCGACATGTGTGTGCAGATCTGTCCCGTAACCGCCTGTCGGAGCTTCCTCTGGAGGTTTGTCTCTTCGTGTCTCTGGAGAGTCTGAACCTGTACCAGAACTGTCTGAGGTCTCTGCCCGATGGCCTCCAGAACCTGCAGGCCCTCACCTACCTGAACCTCAGGTAACACACACCTGTCGCTCACCTGTCGCTCACCTGTCGCTCACCTGTCGCTCACCTGTCGCTCACCTGTCGCTCACCTGTCGCTCACCTGTCGCTCACCTGTCCCTCACCTGTCGCTCACCTGTCCCTCACCTGTCGCTCACCTGTCCCTCACCTGTCGCTCACCTGTCGCTCACCTGTCGCTCACCTGTCGCTCACCTGTCGCTCACCTGTCCCTCACCTGTCGCTCACCTGTCGCTCACCTGTCGCTCACCTGTCGCTCACCTGTCCCTCACCTGTCGCTCACCTGTCCCTCACCTGTCGCTCACCTGTCCCTCACCTGTCGCTCACCTGTCGCTCACCTGTCGCTCACCTGTCGCTCACCTGTCGCTCACCTGTCGCTCACCTGTCGCTCACCTGTCCCTCACCTGTTGCTCACCTGTCCGTCTGTCCTCCTCAGCCGGAACCAGCTGTCGGTCCTGCCGCCGGTGGTCTGCAGCCTCCCCCTGAAGGTTCTGATCGCCTGCAACAACAAGCTGGTGTCTCTGCCAGAGGAGCTGGGCCAGCTGAGGCACCTCACCGAGCTGGTCAGTCTGTTCACAAACACACGCACACACCTGGATTATTGGTGTTCAGGTGCTGACAGACTGTCTGTGGCTGCCCCCCCCCCGCAGGACGTCAGCTGTAATGAGATCCAGATGTTACCATCTCAGGTGGGTCAGCTGGAGGCTCTGAGAGACCTGAACATCAGGAGGAACCACCTGGTCCACCTGCCTCCAGGTAACACAGGCTAACACAGGCTGACACAGGCTGACACAGGCTGACACAGGCTGACACAGGCTAACACAGGCTGACACAGGCTAACACAGGCTAATACAGGCTAATACAGGCTGACACAGGCTAATACAGGCTGACACAGGCTGACACAGGCTAATACAGGCTGACACAGGCTGACACAGGCTGACACAGGCTGACACAGGCTAACACAGGCTAATACAGGCTAATACAGGCTGACACAGGCTAACACAGGCTGACACAGGCTAACACAGGCTAATACAGGCTAATACAGGCTGACACAGGCTAATACAGGCTGACACAGGCTGACACAGGCTGACACAGGCTAACACAGGCTGACACAGGCTAACACAGGCTAATACAGGCTAATACAGGCTGACACAGGCTAATACAGGCTAATACAGGCTGACACAGGCTGACACAGGCTAACACAGGCTAATACAGGCTAATACAGGCTGACACAGGCTAATACAGGCTAATACAGGCTGACACAGGCTAACACAGGCTGACACAGGCTAACACAGGCTAATACAGGCTAATACAGGCTGACACAGGCTAATACAGGCTGACACAGGCTGACACAGGCTAACACAGGCTAACACAGGCTAATACAGGCTAACACAGGCTAACACAGGCTAATACAGGCTAATACAGGCTGACACAGGCTAATACAGGCTAATACAGGCTGACACAGGCTAACACAGGCTAACACAGGCTGACACAGGCTGACACAGGCTAACACAGGCTAACACAGGCTAACACAGGCTGACACAGGCTAATACAGGCTAACACAGGCTAATACAGGCTAATACAGGCTGACACAGGCTAACACAGGCTAACACAGGCTGACACAGGCTAACACAGGCTAACACAGGCTAACACACGCTGACACAGGCTAACACAGGCTAACACAGGCTGACACAGGCTAATACAGGCTGACAGGCTAACACAGGCTAACACACGCTGACACAGGCTGACACAGGCTAACACAGGCTGACACAGGCTGACACAGGCTAACACAGGCTGACACAGGCTGACACAGGCTAACACAGGCTAACACAGGCTGACACAGGCTAACACAGGCTAATACAGGCTGACACAGGCTGACACAGGCTAATACAGGCTGACACAGGCTAACACAGGCTGACACAGGCTAACACAGGCTAACACAGGCTAACACAGGCTGACACAGGCTAACACAGGCTGACACAGGCTGACACAGGCTAACACAGGCTAACACAGGCTAACACAGGCTAATACACGCTGACACAGGCTAACACAGGCTAACACAGGCTAAAACATGCTAACACAGGCTAACACAGGCTGACACAGGCTAACACAGGCTAATACACGCTGACACAGGCTAACACAGGCTAACACAGGCTAAAACATGCTAACACAGGCTAACACATGCTAACACAGGCTAACATACGCTAACCTACGCTAACACAGGCTAACACAAGCTAACACAGGCTAACATACGCTAACACAGGCTGACACAGGCTAATACAGGCTGACACAGGCTAACACAGGCTAACACAGGCTGACACAGGCTAACACAGGCTAACACAGGCTAACACACGCTGACACAGGCTAACACAGGCTAACACAGGCTGACACAGGCTAATACAGGCTGACACAGGCTAACACAGGCTAACACACGCTGACACAGGCTGACACAGGCTAACACAGGCTGACACAGGCTGACACAGGCTAACACAGGCTAACACAGGCTAACACACGCTGACACAGGCTAACACAGGCTAACACAGGCTGACACAGGCTAATACAGGCTGACACAGGCTAACACAGGCTAACACACGCTGACACAGGCTGACACAGGCTAACACAGGCTGACACAGGCTGACACAGGCTAACACAGGCTGACACAGGCTGACACAGGCTGACACAGGCTAACACAGGCTGACAGACGCTGACACAGGCTAACACAGGCTAACACAGGCTGACACAGGCTAATACAGGCTGACACAGGCTAACACAGGCTAACACACGCTGACACAGGCTAACACAGGCTGACACAGGCTAACACAGGCTGACACAGGCTGACACAGGCTAACACACGCTGACACAGGCTAACACAGGCTAACACAGGCTAATACAGGCTGACACAGGCTGACACAGGCTGACACAGGCTAACACAGGCTGACACAGGCTAACACAGGCTGACACAGGCTAACACAGGCTGACACAGGCTAACACAGGCTAACACAGGCTGACACAGGCTAACACAGGCTAACACAGGCTGACACAGGCTGACACAGGCTGACACAGGCTGACACAGGCTAACACAGGCTGACACAGGCTAACACAGGCTGACACAGGCTAACACAGGCTGACACAGGCTAACACAGGCTAACACAGGCTGACACAGGCTAACACAGGCTGACACAGGCTGACACAGGCTAACACAGGCTGACACAGGCTAACACAGGCTGACACAGGCTAACACAGGCTGACACAGGCTAACACAGGCTAACACAGGCTGACACAGGCTAACACAGGCTGACACAGGCTGACACAGGCTGACACAGGCTGACACAGGCTAACACAGGCTGACACAGGCTAACACAGGCTGACACAGGCTAACACAGGCTAACACAGGCTGACACAGGCTAACACAGGCTAACACAGGCTGACACAGGCTAACACAGGCTAATACAGGCTGACACAGGCTGACACAGGCTGACACAGGCTGACACAGGCTGACACAGGCTGACACAGGCTAACACAGGCTGACACAGGCTAACACAGGCTGACACAGGCTAACACAGGCTAACACAGGCTGACACAGGCTAACACAGGCTGACACAGGCTAATACAGGCTGACACAGGCTAACACAGGCTGACACAGGCTGACACAGGCTAATACAGGCTGACACAGGCTGACACAGGCTGACACAGGCTAACACAGGCTGACACAGGCTAACACAGGCTAACACACGCTGACACAGGCTAACACAGGCTGACACAGGCTGACACAGGCTGACACAGGCTGATACAGGCTGATACAGGCTGACACAGGCTGACACAGGCTGACACAGGCTAACACAGGCTAACACACGCTGACACAGGCTAACACAGGCTGACACAGGCTGACACAGGCTGACACAGGCTGACACAGGCTGACACAGGCTGACACAGGCTGACACAGGCTAACACAGGCTGACACAGGCTAACACAGGCTAACACAGGCTAATACAGGCTGACACAGGCTGACACAGGCTAACACAGGCTGACACAGGCTAACACAGGCTAACACAGGCTGACACAGGCTAACACAGGCTGACACAGGCTGACACAGGCTAACACAGGCTGACACAGGCTGACACAGGCTAACACAGGCTGACACAAGCTAACACACGCTAACACAGGCTGACACAGGCTGACACAGGCTAACACAGGCTGACACAGGCTAACACAGGCTGACACAGGCTGACACAGGCTGACACAGGCTAATACAGGCTGACACAGGCTAACACACGCTGACACAGGCTAACACAGGCTAACACAGGCTAACACACGCTGACACAGGCTAACACAGGCTAACACAGGCTGACACAGGCTGACACAGGCTGACACAGGCTAATACACGCTGACACAGGCTGACACAGGCTGACACAGGCTGACACAGGCTAACACAGGCTAACACACGCTGACACAGGCTAACACAGGCTAACACAGGCTGACACAGGCTGACACAGGCTGACACAGGCTAATACACGCTGACACAGGCTGACACAGGCTGACACAGGCTGACACAGGCTAATACAGGCTGACACAGGCTAACACAGGCTGACACAGGCTGACACAGGCTGACACAGGCTAACACAGGCTGACACAGGCTAACACAGGCTAACACACGCTGACACAGGCTAACACAGGCTAACACAGGCTGACACAGGCTAACACAGGCTGACACAGGCTGACACAGGCTGACACAGGCTGACACAGGCTAATACACGCTGACACAGGCTGACACAGGCTAATACAGGCTGACACAGGCTAACACAGGCTGACACAGGCTAACACAGGCTAACACAGGCTGACACAGGCTAACACAGGCTGACACACGCTGACACAGGCTAACACAGGCTAACACAGGCTGACACAGGCTGACACAGGCTAACACAGGCTGACACAGGCTAACACAGGCTGACACAGGCTAATACAGGCTGACACAGGCTAACACAGGCTGACACAGGCTGACACAGGCTAACACAGGCTAACACAGGCTGACACAAGCTAACACACGCTAACACAGGCTGACACAGGCTAACACAGGCTGACACAGGCTAACACAGGCTGACACAGGCTGACACAGGCTGACACAGGCTAATACAGGCTGACACAGGCTAACACACGCTGACACAGGCTAACACAGGCTAACACAGGCTAACACAGGCTAACACACGCTGACACAGGCTAACACAGGCTAACACAGGCTGACACAGGCTGACACAGGCTGACACAGGCTAATACACGCTGACACAGGCTGACACAGGCTGACACAGGCTGACACAGGCTAACACAGGCTAACACACGCTGACACAGGCTAACACAGGCTAACACAGGCTGACACAGGCTGACACAGGCTGACACAGGCTAATACACGCTGACACAGGCTGACACAGGCTGACACAGGCTGACACAGGCTAATACAGGCTGACACAGGCTAACACAGGCTGACACAGGCTGACACAGGCTGACACAGGCTAACACAGGCTAACACAGGCTAACACAGGCTGACACAGGCTAACACAGGCTAACACACGCTGACACAGGCTAACACAGGCTAACACAGGCTGACACAGGCTAACACAGGCTGACACAGGCTGACACAGGCTGACACAGGCTAACACAGGCTAACACAGGCTGACACAGGCTGACACAGGCTAACACAGGCTGACACAGGCTGACACAGGCTAACACAGGCTAACACAGGCTAACACACGCTGACACAGGCTAACACAGGCTAACACAGGCTGACACAGGCTAACACAGGCTAACACAGGCTGACACAGGCTAACACAGGCTAACACACGCTGACACAGGCTAACACAGGCTAACACAGGCTGACACAGGCTAACACAGGCTGACACAGGCTGACACAGGCTAACACAGGCTGACACAGGCTGACACAGGCTGACACAGGCTAATACACGCTGACACAGGCTGACACAGGCTAACACAGGCTGACACAGGCTGACACAGGCTGACACAGGCTAACACAGGCTAACACAGGCTGACACAGGCTAACACAGGCTGACACACGCTGACACAGGCTAACACAGGCTGACACAGGCTGACACAGGCTAACACAGGCTGACACAGGCTGACACAGGCTGACACAGGCTAATACACGCTGACACAGGCTAACACAGGCTGACACAGGCTGACACAGGCTAACACAGGCTAATACACGCTGACACAGGCTGACACAGGCTGACACAGGCTAATACAGGCTGACACAGGCTGACACAGGCTGACACAGGCTGACACAGGCTAACACAGGCTAACACAGGCTGACACAGGCTAACACAGGCTGACACAGGCTAATACAGGCTGACACAGGCTAATACACGCTGACACAGGCTGACACAGGCTGACACAGGCTGACACAGGCTAATACAGGCTGACACAGGCTGACACAGGCTGACACAGGCTGACACAGGCTGACACAGGCTAACACAGGCTAACACAGGCTGACACAGGCTAATACAGGCTGACACAGGCTAACACAGGCTGACACAGGCTGACACAGGCTAATACAGGCTGACACAGGCTAACACAGGCTGACACAGGCTAACACAGGCTGACACAGGCTAATACAGGCTGACACAGGCTAACACAGGCTGACACAGGCTAACACAGGCTAATACAGGCTGACACAGGCTAACACAGGCTGACACAGGCTGACACAGGCTAATACAGGCTGACACAGGCTAATACAGGCTAACACAGGCTAACACAGGCTGACACAGGCTGACACAGGCTAACACAGGCTGACACAGGCTGACACAGGCTGACACACGCTGACACAGGCTAATACAGGCTGACACAGGCTAACACACACGCTGTTAGCTCAGGTGCGGAGGTTAAACTCACCTGGATGTGAACTGATGACATCACATCCTGAACTGTAACGGATCAGAACCTGATCAGAACCTGATCAGAACCTGATCAGAACCTTTCTGTTTCCCTGTTTCTCTGCCTCAGAGCTGGCTGAACTTCCTCTGGTGCGTCTCGACTTCTCCTGCAACAAAGTGACCTCCATCCCCGTCTGTTACCGCCGCCTGACGCAGCTGCAGACCATCGTCCTCGACAACAACCCGCTGCAGACTCCGCCCGCACAGGTACGCAGGAAGTGACATCACGGCGTGCAGCCGGCCTGTGTTGGTGTTTAACCGTCTGCTGTTTGATCTGCAGATCTGCATCAAAGGGAAGGTCCACATCTTTAAATACCTGAACCTGGAGGCCAGCAAGACCACGCCGGACCTGCCCGAGTTCGACAGGCGACCCCTGACCTCCTGGTCTGTCACATGCACACACCCATACACACATGCACATGCACACGCAAATGCACGCACACACACTCAAACACACGCACATGCACACACGCACATGCACACACGCACATGCACACACACACACACACACATGCACATGCACACGCAAATGCACACACACATGCACACAGACACGCACACACACACACGCACACACACACACACGCACACACACACACACGCACACACACACACACGCACACACACACACGCACACACATGCACACACATGCACACACACACACACACGCACACACACACATGCACACACACACACACACACACACACACACTCACTCACTGTTACTGACTGTCCGTCTCTCGTGCCAGTGTGGATGAGCTGTACCCCGGCCGCCCGTACGGAGCGCTCGACTCCGGCTTCAACAGCGTGGACAGTGGAGACAAGAGATGGTTGGGCAACGAGGTCAGACTCACACACACACACACACACACACACACACACACACACACACACACACACACACACACACATATATATATACATGTACTGTGCATGTGAGAACCAACACATATATATATATATACACAGTGGGGAAAAAAGTATTTAGTCAGTCACCAATTGTGCAAGTTCTCCCACTTAAAAAGATGAGAGGCCTGTAATTGACATCATAGGGAGACCTCAACTATGAGAGACATAATGAGAAAAAAAAAAAACTCAAAAAATCACATTATAATGATTTTTAAAGAATTTATTTGCAAATAAGGGTGGAAAATAAGTATTTTGTCACCTACAAACAAGCCAGATTTCTGGCTGTCACAGACCTGCAACTTCTTCCTTAAGAGGCTACTCTGTCCTCCACTCATAACCTGTATCACTGGCACCTGTTTGAACTCGTTAATAGTATAAAAGACACCCGCCCACAACCTCAAACAGTCCAAGTTCCACTATGGTGAAGACCAAAGAGCTGTCGAAGGACACCAGAAACAGAATTGTAGACCTGCACCAGGCTGGGAAAACTGAATCTGCAATAGGCAAGCAGCTTGGTGTGAAGAAATCTACTGTGGGGGCGATAATCAGAAAATGTAAGACCTACACTGAAGAGGAAACGTGGCTGGGTCTTTCAGCATGACCACGATCCCAAGCACACTGCCAGGGCAACAAAGGCGTGGCTTCGTAAGAAGCATTTCAAGGTCCTGGAGTGGCCTAGCCAGTCTCCAGATCTCAACCCCATCGAAAACCTTTGGAGGGAGTTGAAAGTCCGTGTTGCCCGCCCCAGAACATCACTGCTTTAGAGGAAGAATGGGCCAACATTCCAGCAATGGTGTGTGCCAACCTTGTGAAGACGTACAGAAACCGTTTGACCTCTGTCATTGCCAACAAAGGATATACAGTGAACCCTCGCTATAACGTGGTTCACCTTTCACGGTCTCGCTGCTTCACGGATTTGCATCGTGCATTGTGTTCTGCATTCTGATTGGCTAAACAGTCTCTCCGCTTCTACTTTACCTGTGTGTCAATAACGTTGCGGTTTAATATGTACACGTACACGTTCATTACAGTTTTCAAACATAATCGATGGTGGCATGTCGGTATATAAGAATCTTTTTGCCCAGAAGAAAAAAGAGCGACAACAACTACCGATAACTAAGCTCTTCTCTCGAAAAAACACACCTGCACCGCGGGCTTTAGGAGAAAAAAGCGCTACAGAGCGGAGTCAGGATGCAGCGGCTCAGTCAGAGAGCAGTGAGATACACCTGAGTCACTATTTGTCCCACTGTACTGTACTTTGTATTTTTTTTCAAAATCATTTTTCATTTTCTCCCGTTCTAATCCAATGACTCGGGTCGCGGTGGGGCGGCGCTGATCTCCGCAATTTGAAGCCTTCAGTTCGTATTGATGATTAAAATGATTATTTTACCGTACAGTAGTTATTTGTAAAAATCATTATAATGTGATTTTTTGAGTTTTTTTTTTTTCTCATTATGTCTCTCATAGTTGAGGTCTACCTATGATGTCAATTACAGGCCTCTCATCTTTTTAAGTGGGAGAACTTGCACAATTGGTGACTGACTAAATACTTTTTTTCCCCACTGTACATGTACTGTGCATGTGAGAACCTATATATATATATATATATATATATACACATACACACACACACATGTACTGTGCATGTGAGAACCAACACATAACCAACCTCGGATCCCTAAAACCTGACCCCGACCTGTGCAGCGAACAGATTCCGCCTCACAAACCTTTTCACATTTATTTAACCTGATGAGTTAAACACCAAAGTGTTGCTCACCGGAGGGGGAATACGGAATCAGCTTCCTGTCTGTCCTCTCAGACCTCGGAGGAGCTGTCGGAGCTGCCGCTCAGAGGGAACGACGTCAGCAGAGACCAGCGGCGAGCAGGAGCGCCTCTGCTGCCCAACGGAACATGTGAGACTCCTTCTGATCAGGTTACAGGTGAGGAACGATGCTTCAGCTCCTCATCATCTCCTGTCTGTTCCAGGTGTGGAGATGGAGCAGATAGACTTCATCGACAGCTGTGTGGAGGAGGAGGAGGAGGGGAAGAGTCGAGGGGGAGGAGGGGGAGGAGGGGGAGGGGACAGGAGCAGCCTCAGCTCTCAGTTCATGGCCTACATCGAGAGACGCATCACCAGAGAGGTAGGAGCTCCGCCCACAAGTCACTCAGGTGACCAGAAGGGCCGGGTTAGTTAACGATTAACTTTACCTTTAACTTCTGTGATTAACTTTACCTTTAACTTCTGTGATTAACTTTACCTTTAACTTCTGTGATTAACTTTACCTTTTAACTTCATTGATTAACTTTACCTTAATGGGTAAGAGTGGCATGTCAATGGGTAAGAGTGGCATGTCAATGGGTAAGAGTGGCATGTCAATGGGTAAGAGTGGCATTGACTTTACCTTTAACTTCTGTGATTAACGTTGTTTCCTGAACTGAAGTAAAAAGAGATGAGTCATGTGACTGTTTTTAGTTGTGACCACACGAAGGGAAGCTTTGTTCCGTTTGGCTCATCAGCTGAGTGCGGAGGTTTCCTCCGTGTAGCTCATCATGTGCTGCTGCAGGAACACACGGTTCAAAGGTTTTTACCATCATGAGGTTCTGACTCGGCATCGTGTTCCAACAGTTTCATTTAGAAAAACACTCTGTGTTCTCAGGGTTCTCCCGTCAAAAACAGCCTGTCCAGGCCGGAGGACACAAAGAGACAGAACAGGTACAAACAGAAACCAACTCGGTCTGCATCTATGTGACCTCACTTCCTGCATCTATGTGACCTCACTTTCTGTCTAACCTCCTGTCCGCCCCCCTTTGTGATGCAGGAGTGTGGTCGATGGTGTCACAGCGCCCTCTAGCTCCCACGGCCAGGTAACTCCTCCCACCTGTCAGACTGATCATCTCTGTGAGACCAAGCGTTGCCTTCGGACTGACCATCTGTGTCTTCATCCTCAGAGAGGTGTGGAGAGGATGAGGAGGGAGGCGCAGCTGGCTGCTCTGCGGTATGACGAAGAGAGACAGAAGAACCGTTCTCTACAGCGGGATGGCGTCACCAGCTATGCCAAGGTACACCTACTTTATCGAGCTCTACGCCACGTTTACCACTTATATGCCACATAACCAGTTATGTGCCACTTTAACCAGTGACATGCCACTCTTACCCATTGACATGCCACTCTTACCCATTGACATGCCACTCTTACCCATTGACATGCCACTCTTACCCATTGACATGCCACTTTTACCCAGTGACATGCCACTTTTACCCAGTGACATGCCACTTTTACCCAGTGACATGCCACTTTTACCCAGTGACATGCCACTTACCCATTTACATGCCACTTACCCATTGACATGCCACTTACCCATTGACATGCCACTGTTACCCATTGACATGCCACTTTTACCCAGTGACATGCCACTTTTACCCAGTGACATGCCACTTTTACCCAGTGACATGCCACTTACCCATTTACATGCCACTTACCCATTGACATGCCACTTACCCATTTACATGCCACTTTTACCCATTGACATGCCACTTACCCATTTACATGCCACTTACCCATTGACATGCCACTTACCCATTGACATGCCACTGTTACCCATTGACATGCCACTTTTACTCATTGACATGCCACTGTTACCCATTGACATGCCACTGTTACCCAGTGACATGCCACTGTTACCCATTGACATGCCACTTTTACCCAGTGACATGCCACTTACCCATTTACATGCCACTTACCCATTGACATGCCACTTACCCATTTACATGCGACTTTTACCCATTGACATGCCACTTACCCATTTACATGCCACTTACCCATTGACATGCCACTTACCCATTGACATGCCACTGTTACCCATTGACATGCCACTTTTACTCATTGACATGCCACTGTTACCCATTGACATGCCACTGTTACCCAGTGACATGCCACTCTTACCCAGTGACATGCCACTCTTACCCAGTGACATGCCACTCTTACCCAGTGACATGCCACTGTTACCCATTGACATGCCACTGTTACCCATTGACATGCCACTGTTACCCATTGACATGCCACTGTTACCCATTGACATGCCACTTTTACCCATTGACATGCCACTTTTAACCATTGACATGCCACTTTTAACCATTGACATGCCACTTTTACCCAGTGACATGCCACTGTTACCCATTGACATGCCACTGTTACCCATTGACATGCCACTTTTACCCAGTGACATGCCACTGTTACCCATTGACATGCCACTGTTACCCATTGACATGCCACTGTTACCCATTGACATGCCACTTTTACCCATTGACATGCCACTTTTAACCATTGACATGCCACTTTTACCCATTGACATGCCACTTTTAACCATTGACATGCCACTTTTACCCATTGACATGCCACTTTTACCCAGTGACATGCCACTCTTACCCATTGACATGCCACTCTTACCCATTGACATGCCACTCTTACCCATTGACATGCCACTGTTACCCATTGACATGCCACTGTTACCCATTGACATGCCACTTACCCATTGACATGCCACTTACCCATTGACATGCCACTCTTACCCATTGACATGCAACTCTTACCCATTGACATGCCACTGTTACCCATTGACATGCCACTGTTACCCATTGACATGCCACTGTTACCCATTGACATGCCACTTTTACCCAGTGACATGCCACTCTTACCCCGTGACATGCCACTTTTACCCAATGACATGCCACTCTTACCCATTGACATGCCACTCTTACCCATTGACATGCCACTTTTACCCATTGACATGCCACTCTTACCCATTGACATGCCACTCTTACCCATTGACATGCCACTCTTACCCATTGACATGCCACTCTTACCCATTGACATGCCACTTTTACCCATTGACATGCCACTCTTACCCATTGACATGCCACTTTTACCCATTGACATGCCACTCTTACCCATTGACATGCCACTCTTACCCATTGACATGCCACTTTTACCCATTGACATGCCACTTTTACCCATTGACATGCCACTCTTACCCATTGACATGCCACTTACCCATTGACATGCCACTTTTACCCATTGACATGCCACTGTTACCCAGTGACATGCCACTGTTACCCAGTGACATGCCACTCTTACCCAGTGACATGCCACTCTTACCCAGTGACATGCCACTGTTACCCAGTGACATGCCACTGTTACCCAGTGACATGCCACTCTTACCCAGTGACATGCCACTCTTACCCAGTGACATGCCACTCTTACCCATTGACATGCCACTTTTACCCAATGACATGCGACTCTTACCCAGTGACATGCCACTGTTACCCATTGACATGCCACTGTTACCCATTGACATGCCACTGTTACCCATTGACATGCCACTTTTACCCATTGACATGCCACTTTTACCCAGTGACATGCCACTTTTACCCAGTGACATGCCACTCTTACCCATTGACATGCCACTCTTACCCATTGACATGCCACTTTTACCCATTGACATGCCACTGTTACCCATTGACATGCCACTGTTACCCATTGACATGCCACTTTTACCCAGTGACATGCCACTCTTACCCCGTGACATGCCACTGTTACCCAGTGACATGCCACTGTTACCCAGTGACATGCCACTGTTACCCAGTGACATGCCACTGTTACCCAGTGACATGCCACTGTTACCCAGTGACATGCCACTCTTACCCAGTGACATGCCACTATTACCCATTGACATGCCACTTTTACCCAATGACATGCCACTCTTACCCAGTGACATGCCACTGTTACCCATTGACATGCCACTGTTACCCATTGACATGCCACTGTTACCCATTGACATGCCACTTTTACCCAGTGACATGCCACTGTTACCCATTGACATGCCACTGTTACCCATTGACATGCCACTGTTACCCATTGACATGCCACTTTTACCCATTGACATGCCACTTTTAACCATTGACATGCCACTTTTACCCATTGACATGCCACTTTTACCCATTGACATGCCACTTTTAACCATTGACATGCCACTTTTAACCATTGACATGCCACTTTTACCCATTGACATGCCACTTTTACCCAGTGACATGCCACTCTTACCCATTGACATGCAACTCTTACCCATTGACATGCCACTCTTACCCATTGACATGCCACTTTTACCCAGTGACATGCCACTTTTACCCATTGACACGCCACTTACCCATTGACATGCCACTTTTACCCATTGACATGCCACTGTTACCCATTGACATGCCACTCTTACCCATTGACATGCCACTTTTAACCATTGACATGCCACTTTTACCCATTGACATGCCACTTTTAACCATTGACATGCCACTTTTAACCATTGACATGCCACTTTTACCCATTGACATGCCACTTTTACCCAGTGACATGCCACTCTTACCCATTGACATGCAACTCTTACCCATTGACATGCCACTCTTACCCATTGACATGCCACTTTTACCCAGTGACATGCCACTTTTACCCATTGACATGCCACTTACCCATTGACATGCCACTTTTACCCATTGACATGCCACTGTTACCCAGTGACATGCCACTGTTACCCAGTGACATGCCACTGTTACCCAGTGACATGCCACTCTTACCCAGTGACATGCCACTGTTACCCAGTGACATGCCACTGTTACCCAGTGACATGCCACTCTTACCCATTGACATGCCACTCTTACCCATTGACATGCCACTCTTACCCAGTGACATGCCACTGTTACCCATTGACATGCCACTGTTACCCATTGACATGCCACTGTTACCCATTGACATGCCACTTTTACCCATTGACATGCCACTTTTACCCATTGACATGCCACTTTTAACCATTGACATGCCACTTTTACCCAGTGACATGCCACTGTTACCCATTGACATGCCACTGTTACCCATTGACATGCCACTTTTACCCAGTGACATGCCACTGTTACCCATTGACATGCCACTGTTACCCATTGACATGCCACTGTTACCCATTGACATGCCACTTTTACCCATTGACATGCCACTTTTAACCATTGACATGCCACTTTTACCCATTGACATGCCACTTTTAACCATTGACATGCCACTTTTAACCATTGACATGCCACTTTTAACCATTGACATGCCACTTTTACCCAGTGACATGCCACTCTTACCCATTGACATGCCACTCTTACCCATTGACATGCCACTCTTACCCATTGACATGCCACTTACCCATTGACATGCCACTGTTACCCATTGACATGCCACTTACCCATTGACATGCCACTTACCCATTGACATGCCACTCTTACCCATTGACATGCAACTCTTACCCATTGACATGCCACTGTTACCCATTGACATGCCACTGTTACCCATTGACATGCCACTTTTACCCATTGACATGCCACTTTTACCCAGTGACATGCCACTTTTACCCAGTGACATGCCACTTTTACCCAGTGACATGCCACTCTTACCCATTGACATGCCACTCTTACCCATTGACATGCCACTTTTACCCATTGACATGCCACTGTTACCCATTGACATGCCACTGTTACCCATTGACATGCCACTTTTACCCATTGACATGCCACTTTTAACCATTGACATGCCACTTTTAACCATTGACATGCCACTTTTACCCAGTGACATGCCACTGTTACCCATTGACATGCCACTGTTACCCATTGACATGCCACTTTTACCCAGTGACATGCCACTGTTACCCATTGACATGCCACTGTTACCCATTGACATGCCACTGTTACCCATTGACATGCCACTTTTACCCATTGACATGCCACTTTTAACCATTGACATGCCACTTTTACCCATTGACATGCCACTTTTAACCATTGACATGCCACTTTTACCCATTGACATGCCACTTTTACCCAGTGACATGCCACTCTTACCCATTGACATGCCACTCTTACCCATTGACATGCCACTCTTACCCATTGACATGCCACTGTTACCCATTGACATGCCACTGTTACCCATTGACATGCCACTTACCCATTGACATGCCACTTACCCATTGACATGCCACTCTTACCCATTGACATGCAACTCTTACCCATTGACATGCCACTGTTACCCATTGACATGCCACTGTTACCCATTGACATGCCACTGTTACCCATTGACATGCCACTTTTACCCAGTGACATGCCACTCTTACCCCGTGACATGCCACTTTTACCCAATGACATGCCACTCTTACCCATTGACATGCCACTCTTACCCATTGACATGCCACTTTTACCCATTGACATGCCACTCTTACCCATTGACATGCCACTCTTACCCATTGACATGCCACTCTTACCCATTGACATGCCACTCTTACCCATTGACATGCCACTTTTACCCATTGACATGCCACTCTTACCCATTGACATGCCACTTTTACCCATTGACATGCCACTCTTACCCATTGACATGCCACTCTTACCCATTGACATGCCACTTTTACCCATTGACATGCCACTTTTACCCATTGACATGCCACTCTTACCCATTGACATGCCACTTACCCATTGACATGCCACTTTTACCCATTGACATGCCACTGTTACCCAGTGACATGCCACTGTTACCCAGTGACATGCCACTCTTACCCAGTGACATGCCACTCTTACCCAGTGACATGCCACTGTTACCCAGTGACATGCCACTGTTACCCAGTGACATGCCACTCTTACCCAGTGACATGCCACTCTTACCCAGTGACATGCCACTCTTACCCATTGACATGCCACTTTTACCCAATGACATGCGACTCTTACCCAGTGACATGCCACTGTTACCCATTGACATGCCACTGTTACCCATTGACATGCCACTGTTACCCATTGACATGCCACTTTTACCCATTGACATGCCACTTTTACCCAGTGACATGCCACTTTTACCCAGTGACATGCCACTCTTACCCATTGACATGCCACTCTTACCCATTGACATGCCACTTTTACCCATTGACATGCCACTGTTACCCATTGACATGCCACTGTTACCCATTGACATGCCACTTTTACCCAGTGACATGCCACTCTTACCCCGTGACATGCCACTGTTACCCAGTGACATGCCACTGTTACCCAGTGACATGCCACTGTTACCCAGTGACATGCCACTCTTACCCAGTGACATGCCACTATTACCCATTGACATGCCACTTTTACCCAATGACATGCCACTCTTACCCAGTGACATGCCACTGTTACCCATTGACATGCCACTGTTACCCATTGACATGCCACTGTTACCCATTGACATGCCACTTTTACCCAGTGACATGCCACTGTTACCCATTGACATGCCACTGTTACCCATTGACATGCCACTGTTACCCATTGACATGCCACTTTTACCCATTGACATGCCACTTTTACCCATTGACATGCCACTTTTACCCATTGACATGCCACTTTTAACCATTGACATGCCACTTTTAACCATTGACATGCCACTTTTACCCATTGACATGCCACTTTTACCCAGTGACATGCCACTCTTACCCATTGACATGCAACTCTTACCCATTGACATGCCACTCTTACCCATTGACATGCCACTTTTACCCAGTGACATGCCACTTTTACCCATTGACATGCCACTTACCCATTGACATGCCACTTTTACCCATTGACATGCCACTGTTACCCATTGACATGCCACTCTTACCCATTGACATGCCACTTTTAACCATTGACATGCCACTTTTACCCATTGACATGCCACTTTTAACCATTGACATGCCACTTTTAACCATTGACATGCCACTTTTACCCATTGACATGCCACTTTTACCCAGTGACATGCCACTCTTACCCATTGACATGCAACTCTTACCCATTGATATGCCACTCTTACCCATTGACATGCCACTTTTACCCAGTGACATGCCACTTTTACCCATTGACATGCCACTTACCCATTGACATGCCACTTTTACCCATTGACATGCCACTGTTACCCAGTGACATGCCACTGTTACCCAGTGACATGCCACTGTTACCCAGTGACATGCCACTCTTACCCAGTGACATGCCACTGTTACCCAGTGACATGCCACTGTTACCCAGTGACATGCCACTGTTACCCAGTGACATGCCACTCTTACCCAGTGACATGCCACTCTTACCCATTGACATGCCACTCTTACCCAGTGACATGCCACTGTTACCCATTGACATGCCACTGTTACCCATTGACATGCCACTGTTACCCATTGACATGCCACTTTTACCCATTGACATGCCACTTTTACCCATTGACATGCCACTTTTAACCATTGACATGCCACTTTTACCCAGTGACATGCCACTGTTACCCATTGACATGCCACTGTTACCCATTGACATGCCACTTTTACCCAGTGACATGCCACTGTTACCCATTGACATGCCACTGTTACCCATTGACATGCCACTTTTACCCATTGACATGCCACTTTTAACCATTGACATGCCACTTTTACCCATTGACATGCCACTTTTAACCATTGACATGCCACTTTTAACCATTGACATGCCACTTTTAACCATTGACATGCCACTTTTACCCAGTGACATGCCACTCTTACCCATTGACATGCCACTCTTACCCATTGACATGCCACTCTTACCCATTGACATGCCACTTACCCATTGACATGCCACTGTTACCCATTGACATGCCACTTACCCATTGACATGCCACTTACCCATTGACATGCCACTCTTACCCATTGACATGCAACTCTTACCCATTGACATGCCACTGTTACCCATTGACATGCCACTGTTACCCATTGACATGCCACTTTTACCCATTGACATGCCACTTTTACCCAGTGACATGCCACTTTTACCCAGTGACATGCCACTTTTACCCAGTGACATGCCACTCTTACCCATTGACATGCCACTCTTACCCATTGACATGCCACTTTTACCCATTGACATGCCACTGTTACCCATTGACATGCCACTGTTACCCATTGACATGCCACTTTTACCCAGTGACATGCCACTCTTACCCCGTGACATGCCACTTTTACCCAGTGACATGCCACTCTTACCCATTGACATGCCACTCTTACCCATTGACATGCCACTCTTACCCATTGACATGCCACTCTTACCCATTGACATGCCACTTTTACCCATTGACATGCCACTCTTACCCATTGACATGCCACTCTTACCCATTGACATGCCACTTTTACCCATTGACATGCCACTCTTACCCATTGACATGCCACTCTTACCCATTGACATGCCACTCTTACCCATTGACATGCCACTTTTACCCAGTGACATGCCACTTTTACCCATTGACATGCCACTTACCCATTGACATGCCACTGTTACCCATTGACATGCCACTTTTACTCATTGACATGCCACTGTTACCCATTGACATGCCACTGTTACCCATTGACATGCCACTTTTACCCATTGACATGCCACTTCTACCCATTGACATGCCACTCTTACCCCTTGACATGCCACTCTTACCCAGTGACATGCCACTTTTACCCATTGACATGCCACTTTTACCCAGTGACATGCCACTCTTACCCATTGACATGCCACTCTTACCCATTGACATGCCACTCTTACCCAGTGACATGCCACTCTTACCCAGTGACATGCTAATTTTACCCAGTGACATGCCATTGACATGCCACTCTTACCCATTGACATGCCACTCTTACCCATTGACATGCCACTTTTACCAGTTACATGCCACTCTTACCCAGTGACATGCCACTTTTACCCATTGACATGCCTCTTTTACCCAGTGACATGCCACTCTTACCCATTGACATGCCACTCTTAACCAGTGAAATGCCACTCTTACCTTGACATGCCAATTTTACCCAGTGACATGCCATTGACATGCCACTCTTACCCATTGACATGCCGCTCTTACCCATTGACATGCCACTCTTACCCAGTGACATGCCACTTTTACCCATTGATATGCCACTTTTACCCAGTGACATGCCACTTTTACCCAGTGACATGCCACTGTTACCCAGTGACATGCCACTGTTACCCATTGACATGACACTCTTACCCATTGACATGCCACTCTTACCCAGTGACATTCCACTTTTACCCAGTGACATTCCACTTTTACCCAGTGACATGCCACTTTTACCCATTGACATGCCACTCTTACCCATTGACATGCCACTTTTACCCATTGATATGCTACTCTTACCCATTGACATGCCACTCTTACCCAGTGACATTCCACTTTTACCCAGTGACATTCCACTTTTACCCATTGACATGCCACTTTTACCCATTGACATGCCACTTTTACCCATTGACATGCCACTCTTACCCATTGACATGCCACTTTTACCAGTTGTGCCACTTTTACCCATTGACATGCCACTTTTACCCATTGACATGCCACTCTTCCCCAGTGACATGCCACTTTTACCCAGTGACATGCCACTTTTACCCAGTGACATGCCACTCTTACCCATTGACATGCCACTCTTACCCATTGACATGCCACTCTTACCCATTGACATGCCACTCTTACCCATTGACATGCCACTCTTACCCATTGACATGCCACTTACCCATTGACATGCCACTGTTACCCATTGACATGCCACTTACCCATTGACATGCCACTCTTACCCATTGACATGCCACTGTTACCCATTGACATGCCACTGTTACCCATTGACATGCCACTTTTACCCATTGACATGCCACTTTTACCCAGTGACATGCCACTCTTACCCCTTGACATGCCACTCTTACCCAGTGACATGCCACTTTTACCCATTGACATGCCACTTTTACCCATTGACATGCCACTTTTACCCATTGACATGCCACTTTTACCCAGTGACATGCCACTTTTACCCAGTGACATGCCACTTTTACCCAGTGACATGCCACTTTTACCCAGTGACATGCCACTTTTACCCAGTGACATGCCACTCTTACCCATTGACATGCCACTTTTACCCATTGACATGCCACTGTTACCCATTGACATGCCACTGTTACCCATTGACATGCCACTTTTACCCAGTGACATGCCACTCTTACCCCGTGACATGCCACTTTTACCCAATGACATGCCACTCTTACCCATTGACATGCCACTCTTACCCATTGACATGCCACTTTTACCCATTGACATGCCACTTTTACCCAGTGACATGCCACTCTTACCCATTGACATTCCACTTTTACCCATTGACATGCCACTGTTACCCATTGACATGCCACTCTTACCCATTGACATGCCACTCTTACCCATTGACATGCCACTCTTACCCATTGACATGCCACTTTTACCCAGTGACATGCCACTTACCCATTGACATGCCACTTACCCATTGACATGCCACTTACCCATTGACATGCCACTTACCCATTGACATGCCACTGTTACCCATTGACATGCCACTTTTACTCATTGACATGCCACTGTTACCCATTGACATGCCACTGTTACCCATTGACATGCCACTTTTACCCCTTGACATGCCACTCTTACCCCTTGACATGCCACTCTTACCCAGTGACATGCCACTCTTACCCATTGACATGCCACTCTTACCCAGTGACATGCCACTCTTACCCAGTGACATGCCACTCTTACCCAGTGACATGCTAATTTTACCCAGTGACATGCCATTGACATGCCACTCTTACCCATTGACATGCCACTCTTACCCATTGACATGCCACTTTTACCCAGTGACATGCCACTCTTACCCAGTGACATGCCACTTTTACCCATTGACATGCCACTTTTACCCAGTGACATGCCACTCTTACCCATTGACATGCCACTCTTAACCAGTGACATGCCACTCTTACCCATTGACATGCCACTCTTAACCAGTGACATGCCACTCTTACCCATTGACATGCCACTCTTACCTTGACATGCCAATTTTACCCAGTGACATGCCATTGACATGCCACTCTTACCCATTGACATGCCGCTCTTACCCATTGACATGCCACTCTTACCTAGTGACATGCCACTTTTACCCATTGATATGCCACTTTTACCCAGTGACATGCCACTTTTACCCAGTGACATGCCACTGTTACCCAGTGACATGCCACTGTTACCCATTGACATGACACTCTTACCCATTGACATGCCACTCTTACCCAGTGACATTCCACTTTTACCCAGTGACATTCCACTTTTACCCAGTGACATTCCACTTTTACCCAGTGACATGCCACTTTTACCCATTGACATGCCACTCTTACCCATTGACATGCCACTTTTACCCAGTGACATTCCACTTTTACCCAGTGACATTCCACTTTTACCCATTGACATGCCACTTTTACCCATTGACATGCCACTCTTACCCATTGACATGCCACTTTTACCCATTGACATGCCACTCTTACCCATTGACATGCCACTTTTACCCATTGACATGCCACTTTTACCCATTGACATGCCACTCTTCCCCATTGACATGCCACTTTTACCCAGTGACATGCCACTTTTACCCATTGACATGCCACTCTTCCCCAGTGACATGCCACTTTTACCCAGTGACATGCCACTTTTACCCATTGACATGCCACTCTTACCCATTGACGTGCCACTGTTACCCAGTGACGTGCCATTTTAATCAGTTACACATCTCTTTAACTAGTTTACATCAGTTTAAGCATTTTAACATTAGTATTGTAAATCCTACCCAGTTTAACCAGTCCTGCACCAGTTTAACTCGTCCCATCCCAGTTTAACCAGTCCTGCACCAGTTTGACTCGTCCCATCCCAGTTTAAACAGTCCTGCACCAGTTTGAACTTGTCCCATCCCAGTTTAACCAGTCCTGCACCAGTTCACCTGTTTGTACCAGCAGGTGGACCTTGTATCTCCTCTGTGTTTTTGTCGAGATCACCTGTTAGGTCAGGTTAACCAACTGGTTAACCAGGTGCAGTGTCACTCACTGACCTCTGCCTATTGTTGTGTTTCAGCACAAAGCTGCTCAGAGTCCAACAAAGTCCGGTCCTGATTCTGAGGTGAGACTTTATCTGTTGTTGCTGTGGTTTTTCTGCTCCCCTCTGGGCATCGGCATCAAAAAGGTCGTGGGCCTGAAAAAGAGACTAAATGTTGTGGAACTGTTTTTAGAATTTAATTTCATGTTCTTTCAGAAATAAACCCCCTCATCATGTCAAAGCACTGAATTCCTCCCAGTCTTGAATTTGGTCTCATGCAGCCATCAGTGTTGTAGCCCCGCCCCCATGTGTAGACCACGCCCCTCACTACACCTGTTCTCCTTCATGTTATAGCTGTATGTCTTTGTTTATGTTTGTGTCTGTGATGTTTGTGTGTTCAGAACATCTACCCCTCCAGACGCTCCACCCACACAGATGACTCCGCCCTTTTTATGGTAAGGGTTGGCCACTCCCCCAAAAAGCTACTAACTGATTTACAAAACAAAGGCTCATGGAAATCGGTCAGATTTATGTTTGATCACCAGAAACATTGGTCATAAGGAAACCGTACACTGTCGATGATGATTATACTGACTATTCCTATATTCCTTATACTGAGTCTACCTGACTCTACCTGAGTCTACCTGACTCTACATGACTCTACATGACTCTACCTGAGTCTACCTGACTCTACCTGAGTCTACCTGAGTCTACATGACTCTACATGACTCTACCTGACTCTACCTGAGTCTACTTGAGCCTACCTGACTCTACATGACTCTACCTGACTCTACCTGAGTCTACTTGAGCCTACCTGACTCTACCTGAGTCTACATGACTCTACCTGAGTCTACCTGACTCTACCTGAGTCTACCTGAGTCTACATGACTCTACCTGAGTCTACATGACTCTACCTGAGTCTACCTGAGTCTACATGACTCTACCTGAGCCTACCTGAGTCTACCTGAGTCTACATGACTCTACCTGAGTCTACCTGACTCTACCTGAGTCTACCTGAGTCTACATGACTCTACCTGAGCCTACCTGAGTCTACCTGAGTCTACATGACTCTACCTGAGTCTACATGACTCTACCTGAGTCTACCTGACTCTACCTGAGTCTACCTGAGTCTACCTGACTCTACCTGAGTCTACCTGACTCTACCTGACTCTACCTGAGTCTACCTGAGTCTACCTGAGTCTACCTGAGTCTACCTGACTCTACCTGAGCCTACCTGAGTCTACCTGAGTCTACCTGAGTCTACATGACTCTACCTGAGTCTACCTGAGTCTACCTGACTCTACCTGACTCTACCTGAGTCTACATGACTCTACCTGACTCTACCTGAGTCTACATGACTCTACCTGAGTCTACCTGACTCTACCTGACTCTACCTGAGCCTACCTGAGTCTACCTGAGTCTACATGACTCTACCTGAGTCTACCTGAGTCTACATGACTCTACCTGAGTCTACCTGAGTCTACATGAGTCTACATGAGTCTACCTGAGTCTACCTGAGTCTACCTGAGTCTACCTGACTCTACATGACTCTACCTGACTCTACCTGAGTCTACATGACTCTACCTGAGTCTACCTGAGTCTACCTGAGTCTACCTGAGTCTACCTGAGTCTACATGACTCTACCTGAGTCTACCTGACTCTACCTGAGTCTACCTGACTCTACCTGAGTCTACCTGAGTCTACCTGACTCTACCTGAGTCTACCTGAGTCTACCTGACTCTACCTGAGTCTACCTGAGTCTACCTGACTCTACCTGTGTCTACCTGACTCTACCTGAGTCTACATGACTCTACCTGAGTCTACCTGACTCTACCTGAGTCTACATGACTCTACCTGAGTCTACATGACTCTACCTGACTCTACCTGTGTCTACATGACTCTACCTGAGTCTACATGACTCTACCTGTGTCTACCTGACTCTACCTGTGTCTACATGACTCTACCTGAGTCTACCTGACTCTACCTGAGTCTACATGACTCTACCTGAGTCTACATGACTCTACCTGACTCTACCTGTGTCTACCTGACTCTACCTGAGTCTACATGACTCTACCTGAGTCTACATGACTCTACCTGTGTCTACCTGACTCTACCTGAGTCTACATGACTCTACCTGAGTCTACCTGACTCTACCTGAGTCTACATGACTCTACCTGAGTCTACCTGAGTCTACCTGAGTCTACCTGAGTCTACCTGAGTCTACCTGACTCTACCTGACTCTACCTGACTCTACCTGAGCCTACCTGAGTCTACCTGAGTCTACATGACTCTACCTGAGTCTACCTGAGTCTACCTGAGTCTACCTGAGTCTACCTGACTCTACCTGACTCTACCTGACTCTACCTGAGCCTACCTGAGTCTACCTGAGTCTACATGACTCTACCTGAGTCTACCTGAGTCTACCTGAGTCTACATGACTCTACCTGAGTCTACCTGACTCTACCTGAGTCTACATGAGTCTACCTGAGTCTACCTGAGTCTACCTGAGTCTACATGACTCTACCTGAGTCTACATGACTCTACATGACTCTACCTGAGTCTACATGACTCTACCTGACTCTACCTGAGTCTACATGACTCTACCTGAGTCTACCTGAGTCTACATGACTCTACCTGAGTCTACCTGAGTATACCTGAGTCTACCTGCTCGAGTTACTGCGACACGTCAAACTTCTTTGGTGACTTTTCATAAATCTGACTGTCACGAGCAGCATGTGACCTCACGGTCTCCTCTCTGCAGCATGAACACACCTGTCTCCTGTTGTGTAAGCCCCGCCCCCATCCTTCCTCCTTTAACCTTTCCCTGTCAACAGATCTGATGATCCAGTTCCATTAACCTTTTGGTTTCTCCTACATCTTCTCACAGATTGTTGTTGTTTCCACTGATCCTTCTCACACCCTCTGTTATAAGCCAGTTACCATGGAAACATGGCAGATAGTTTATATATAGACCAAGGCTCTGTTCGAAACCGCCTACTACGTACTGCATACTACATACTACATACTGCATACTGCATACTGCATACTGCATACTCCATACTGCATACTGCATACTTCATACTGCATACTGCATACTGCATACTGCATACTCCATACTGCATACTGCATACTCCATACTGCATACTGCATACTGCATACTGCGTACTCCGTACTGCGTACTGCATACTCCATACTGCATACTGCATACTCCATACTGCGTACTGCATACTCCATACTGCATACTGCATACTGCATACTCCATACTGCATACTCCATACTGCATACTACGTACTGCATACTGCAAACTGCATACTCCATACTGCATACTACGTACTGCATACTGCATACTGCATACTCCATACTGCATACTGCATACTGCATACTGCGTACTCCGTACTGCGTACTGCATACTCCATACTGCATACTGCATACTCCATACTGCATACTGCATACTCCATACTGCGTACTGCATACTCCATACTGCATACTGCATACTCCATACTCCATACTGCATACTCCATACTGCATACTACGTACTGCATACTGCAAACTGCATACTCCATGCTGCATACTGCATACTCCATACTGCATACTGCATACTCCATACTGCATACTGCATACTCCATACTGCATACTCCATACTGCATACTGCATACTCCATACTGCATCCTACATACTACATACTGCATACTGCATACTGCATACTCCATACTGCATCCTACATACTGGATACTCCATACTGCATACTCCATACTGCATACTCCATACTGCATACTACATACTCCATACTGCATACTGCATACTCCATACTGCATACTCCATACTGCATACTACATACTCCATACTGCATACTGCATACTGCATACTACATACTGCATACTCCATACTCCATACTGCATACTACATACTGCATACTCCATACTGCATACTGCATACTACATACTGCATACTGTAACTGCATACTCCATACTGCATACTGCATACTCCATACTGCATACTACATACTCCATACTGCATACTGCATACTGTAACTGCATACTGCATACTACATACTGCATACTCCATACTGCATACTGTAACTGCATACTCCATACTCCATACTGCATACTGCATACTCCATACTGCATACTACATACTCCATACTGCATACTGTAACTGCATACTCCATACTCCATACTACATACTGCATACTCCATACTGCATACTGTAACTGCATACTCCATACTCCATACTGCATACTGCATACTACATACTGCATACTGTAACTGCATACTCCATACTGCATACTGCATACTCCATACTGCATACTCCATACTGCATACTACATACTCCATACTGCATACTGCATACTGTAACTGCATACTGCATACTACATACTGCATACTCCATACTGCATACTGCATACTGCATACTACATACTGCATACTCCATACTGCATACTGCATACTCCATACTGCATACTGCATACTGCATACTACATACTGCATACTGTAACTGCATACTCCATACTGCATACTGCATACTCCATACTGCATACTGCATACTCCATACTCCATACTGCATACTCCATACTCCATACTGCATACTCCATACTGCATACTGCATACTCCATACTCCATACTGCATACTGCATACTCCATACTGCATACTGCATACTACATACTGCATACTGTAACTGCATACTCCATACTGCATACTACATACTCCATACTGCATACTGCATACTGCAAACTGCATACTCCATACTGCATACTGCATACTCCATACTGCATACTGCATACTACATACTGCATACTCCATACTGCATACTGTAACTGCATACTCCATACTGCATACTCCATACTCCATACTGCATACTGCATACTGCTTACTGCATACTGTAACTGCATACTCCATACTGCATACTGCATACTCCATACTGCATACTGCATACTCCATACTGCATACTGCATACTACATACTGCATACTGTAACTGCATACTCCATACTGCATACTCCATACTGCATACTCCATACTGCATACTGCATACTCCATACTGCATACTGCATACTACATACTGCATACTCCATACTGCATACTCCATACTGCATACTGTAACTGCATACTCCATACTGCATACTGCATACTGCATACTGCAAACTGCATACTGCATACTCCATACTGCATACTGCATACTGCATACTGCATACTCCATACTGCATACTGCATACTCCATACTGCATACTGCATACTGCATACTGTAACTGCATACTGCATACTGCATACTGCATACTCCATACTGCATACTGCATACTGCATACTGCATACTCCATACTGCATACTCCATACTCCATACTGCATACTGCATACTGCATACTGTAACTGTATACTCCATACTGCATACTGCATACTCCATACTGCATACTCCATACTCCATACTGCATACTCCATACTGCATACTGCATACTGCATACTGCATACTCCATACTGCATACTCCATACTCCATACTCCATACTGCATACTGCATACTGCATACTGTAACTGTATACTCCATACTGCATACTGCATACTCCATACTGCATACTCCATACTCCATACTGCATACTCCATACTGCATACTGCATACTGCATACTGCATACTCCATACTGCATACTCCATACTGCATACTGCATACTCCATACTGCATACTGCATACTCCATACTCCATACTGCATACTCCATACTGCATACTGCATACTGCATACTCCATACTGCATACTGCATACTGCATACTGCATACTCCATACTGCATACTGCATACTCCATACTGCATACTGCATACTCCATACTGCATACTGCATACTGCATACTCCATACTGCATACTCCATACTGCATACTCCATACTGCATACTACATACTGCATACTGCATACTACATACTGCATACTCATCAATCAGACAGTATGCAGAGCGTTTACCCACAATGCATTTCGCTCCTGCCCGAGCCGAAATCAGCCGGCCTGAAGCTGATTTCCCTTAAGCTCTAAACTCTGTAAACTTTAGCAACATTTGAAACATTTTCAGGAGAGAAAGTAGTCGTTTAGATCCCCAACGTGTTGAAAATCTGACAAAATACCGGCTGTTTACAATTTTGTTCCCACAACTTCGGCGCTGCTAAAGCTAGCCGCAGTGAGCTAACGCACTTCCGGTTATTTTCACAAAATAAAATACCCGTTGCCTTTTATCATAGGGAAAGCCATTACCATACAATTGGTGCTTTTGTTTTGAAAACAGGAAGTGAACCTACCCTCGTTTTAGCTAGCTTGAAACTGCCGTTTTGACAGGAAATGACGATCGGCCACGTTACGTTGCATCTTGGGTAGTTTGAGTATGAGTAGTAACCTCATGATGCATACCCAACATTTAGAATCTAGTATGCATCCGGGAACTTAAAAAAAGTTAAAGGTAGTATGAGTAGTAGGAGAAGTAGGCGGTTTTGAACACAGCCCGGGTGTTTGAGAGAACCAGGAGAAGAACCTGTGAGAAACACAAATGTTTGTTCTGGTGACACATCAGGTCCGGTTCTGACGTCGGCTCACAGCTGAAGAGCTCAGTTGATCCAGAGAGAATCTTCTTCTTTTTCATGGTTGTTTCTTCTCCTCTCTGTGTGTCAGTGGGTTCTGCAGGTTGAGTCGGACTCACCTGTTTCCTGTTTATGATCTCACCCGTTTATGATCTCACCCGTTTATGATCTCACCTGTTTATGATCTCACCCGTTTATGATCTCACCTGTTAAGTCCGACTTGTGATGTCACACGTGATGTGAAAAGGTTCTTCCTCGGACCTCATGATGGCTTTAGGTCAGACTCACACCAGACTGGTCTCAGGTGCCGTCTGATCGTCACGTTCAGATCAGTATACACTTTCAGAGTTTCCTAATGCAGGTGTGTAACTGTGTGTTCTCTCAGCAGGGGGAGGACAGGGCCGCTCTGTCTCCTACAGGTAAGCACAGCCACATGACTCTGACATCATCGGTCTGATCGCCTTCACCTGCCTTTGACTCGGCGTGTTCTGATTTCTCTCAGCCAATCAGTCGCCTTCGTACCCCGGCTCAGGGGGCGTGGCCGCCTGTCGGACAGCCAGCGTGAGGCCGGAGAGCTTCCTGTATCGCCTCGGACAGAGAGAGGAGAAAAGGAAAGGTGCGTGGTCCGTCTTTGTTATCAGCCAATAGGAGCTGAGAGCAGCTTCACCTGTCAGGTGTGTGACTGCTGCTGCGCTTCCCTCTCTGTCCACCAGGGGACGCCGCCGCCACACCTGCTCAGAGCCAGCAGGAGGCGCCTGGGCCGCCGCCTCTGGTGGGAGAAGATGCAGAGCTGGTGGAGCAGCTCAGAAAGGTGCTGTCAAACATCTGTCCCACACCTGTCCAACATCTGTCCAACATCTGTCCCTCACCTGTCCACACCTGTCTCACACCTCTCACACCTGTCCAACACCTGTCTCACACCTGTTCGACACCTGTCCACACCTGTCTCACACCTGTCCAACACCTGTCCAACATCTGTCCCACACCTGTCCCACACCTGTCCAACACCTGTCTCACACCTGTTCGACACCTGTCTACACCTGTCTCACACCTGTCTCCCATCTGTCCCACACCCGTCCCACATCTGTCCAACATCTGTCCAACACCTGTCTCACACCTGTTCGACACATGTCCAACATCTGTTCCACATCTGTTCCACATCTGTCCCACACCTGTCCCACACCTGTCCCACAACTGTCTCACACCTGTCCAGCACCTGTCCCACACCTGTCTCACACCTGTCCCACATCTGTCCAACACCTGTCCCACATCTGTTCGACACCTGTCCCACACCTGTCCAACATCTGTTCGACACCTGTTCCACATCTGTTCCACATCTTTCCCACACCTGTCCCACAACTGTCTCACACCTGTCCCACACCTGTCCAACATCTGTTCCACATCTGTCCCACATCTGTCTCACACCTGTCCCACACCTGTTCGACACCTGTCCCACACCTGTCCAACATCTGTTCCACATCTGTCCCACACCTGTTCCACACCTGTCCAACATCTGTTCCACATCTGTCCCACACCTGTCCCACAACTGTCTCACACCTGTCCCACACCTGTTCGACACCTGTCTCACACCTGTCCAGCACTTGTCCCACACCTGTTCCACATCTTTCCCACACCTGTCCAACATCTGTTCCACATCTGTCCCACACCTGTCCCACAACTGTTCGACACCTGTGTCACACCTGTTCCACACCTGTCCCACACCTGTCCAACATCTGTCCAACATCTGTTCCACATCTGTCCCACACCTGTCCCACACCTGTTCCACACCTGTGTCACACCTGTGTCACACCTGTCTCACACCTGTCTCACACCTGTTCCACACCTGTTCCACACCTGTCACACCTGTGTCACACCTGTCCCTCACCTGTCTCACACCTGTCCCTCACCTGTCCCTCACCTGTCTCACACCTGTCTCACACCTGTCCCTCACCTGTCTCACACCTGTCCCTCACCTGTCCCTCACCTGTCTCACACCTGTCCCTCACCTGTCTCACACCTGTCCCTCACCTGTCCCTCACCTGTCTCACACCTGTCCCTCACCTGTCCCTCACCTGTCTCACACCTGTCCCTCACCTGTCTCACACCTGTCCCTCACCTGTCCCTCACCTGTCTCACACCTGTCCCTCACCTGTCCCTCACCTGTCTCACACCTGTCCCTCACCTGTCTCACACCTGTCCCTCACCTGTCCCTCACCTGTCCCTCACCTGTCTCACACCTGTCCCTCACCTGTCTCACACCTGTCCCTCACCTGTCCCTCACCTGTCTCACACCTGTCCCTCACCTGTCTCACACCTGTCTCACACCTGTCTCACACCTGTCTCACACCTGTCTCACACCTGTCCCTCACCTGTCTCACACCTGTCCCTCACCTGTCTCACACCTGTCTCACACCTGTCTCACACCTGTCTCACACCTGTCCCTCACCTGTCTCACACCTGTCCCTCACCTGTCCCTCACCTGTCTCACACCTGTCCCTCACCTGTCTCACACCTGTCCCTCACCTGTCCCTCACCTGTCTCACACCTGTCCCTCACCTGTCCCTCACCTGTCTCACACCTGTCCCTCACCTGTCTCACACCTGTCCCTCACCTGTCCCTCACCTGTCTCACACCTGTCCCTCACCTGTCTCACACCTGTCCCTCACCTGTCCCTCACCTGTCTCACACCTGTCCCTCACCTGTCCCTCACCTGTCTCACACCTGTCCCTCACCTGTCTCACACCTGTCCCTCACCTGTCCCTCACCTGTCTCACACCTGTCCCTCACCTGTCTCACACCTGTCTCACACCTGTCTCACACCTGTCTCACACCTGTCCCTCACCTGTCTCACACCTGTCCCTCACCTGTCTCACACCTGTCTCACACCTGTCTCACACCTGTCCCTCACCTGTCTCACACCTGTCTCACACCTGTCTCACACCTGTCCCTCACCTGTCTCACACCTGTCTCACACCTGTCCCTCACCTGTCCCTCACCTGTCCCTCACCTGTCCCACACCTGTCCCTCACCTGTCTCTCACCTGTCCCTCACCTGTCTCACACCTGTCCCTCACCTGTCCCACACCTGTCCCACATCTGTCTCACACCTGTCCTTTGTGTCTCTAGAACATCGAGGCTCGTCTAAAGGTGTCGTTGCCTAGCGACCTGGGAGCAGCTCTGACAGACGGCGTGGTGCTGTGTCACCTGGCCAATCATGTGAGACCGCGGTCCGTCCCCAGCATCCACGTCCCCTCCCCCGCTGTGGTGAGTCCCTCCCAGCTGACCACCTGGGTAATTTAACTCTTCCTGCTCTGGTGAAAGGAGAAGCTGGAGGTAGAGGTGAACTGGGGGTAGCACCACCAGCCTCTGGCTCTGAGCCAGTCAGGCTCTGTCTCTCATGATTTCATCTAAATGTAATGCCTGAGAAGGCATTCATTTAACCTTAACCGTTACTAACAGCAGCTTTTACAATCAGGCAAATGGTGCTAACATGATAGACAGTGTTTGTTAGTTACCTGCAGTGTTAGCCGAGGACATGCTAACGTTGCTAACGTTGCTAACGTTGCTGGGTTCAGATTCACCAACGTTAATCATTCATTCATAGTTATTGCATGTTGGTAGTATTTCCTCCCTTTGGTGAAATATTCACTTTGCAAGTTGCCCTGTTGTCGTCTTTTTTAGGGATGTGTAACCAAACTTTCGAGCGTTTGTACCGCTTGGGCGCCATGTTTACTGTTGGCTGCTGGCTACGCTGGACTCGCCACGCAACGCTGCGTGGTGACGTCATTCGCGCCCACTGGAATCGATAAGGGAATCGTTTGCAAAATCGCCAAAACGATTCCAAGGAATTGAAACACTGGGAACCGGTTCTCAACAAGAACCGGTTTTCGATTCCCATCCCTACAAAGCACACACACATGCTCAATGATTAACATACGCGACTCCCACACCTCCTCACCGGTCCCAAGGCTTGATGTTGTGTGTATGTGTTGCTTTTTCTTTTTTGTGCTGTTTTTTTTTTGCAATCTCAAACTGTATCTTGGTAAGGGTAAAGTGTGAAATATGATTTTCTCCTCCTCTCACCTAATGTGGTATTTCTCCTATCTGGCAGCGCTTATCAGAATCAGAATCAGCTTTATTGGCCAGGTTTGACTAAACAAACAAGGAATTTGACTCCGGTAACTTCACTCACAAAGTACAACACTCAACAATAACATAAAATAATAAAAATTAGAAATGCAGAACAGTAAGAGTTGAATTGATTATAAATATAAATTATCACTGAGCTATTAATTGTCATTATAATAATTATCACTGAGCGGCATGGCCATGGTCACCCGTCTCCCTTGTTTGTTTTTTAAGTTGTCTGTCTGGATGGGTCGTACTGGAACTTACTTTTCGTTATGCTATACTTGTATAGCATATTGTGTAATGACAATAAATCTGAATCTCATCTCACTCCGCAGCCTAAACTCACCATGGCCAAATGTCGGCGGAACGTAGAGAACTTCCTGGAGGCGTGCCGCAGGATTGGGGTTCCACAGGTAACACACACCTGAGTGATGGGCTGTTAGTGACCGGATGGATGAATGAATGAGGCTGAATCCATCAGGACAGAAGAGAAGAGGAGCTCAGTACCTCTGAGGAGGAGATCTGATGGATTCAGTGGCTGTGTTCAAAACCGCCTACTACATACTGCATACTGCATACTGCATACTACATACTGCATACTGCATACTGCATACTACATACTGCATACTGCATACTGCATACTACATACTGCATACTGCATACTGCATACTGCACACTGCATACTGCATACTACACACTGCATACTGCATACTGCATACTACACACTGCATACTGCATACTGCATACTACACACTGCATACTGCATACTGCATACTGCACACTGCATATTGCATACCACATACCGCATACTACATACCGCATACTACATACTGCATACCGCATACTGCATATTGCATACTACATACCACATACCGCATACTACATACCGCATACCGCATACTACATACCGCATACCGCATACTACATACCGCATACCACATACTACATACTACATACTGCATACTACATACTCATCAATCAGACAGTATGCAGAGTGTTTACCCACAATGCATTTCGCTCCTGCCCGAGCCGAAATCAGCCGGCCTGAAGCTGATTTCTCTTAAGCTCTAAACTCTGTAAACTTTAGCAACATTTGAAACATTTTCAGGTGAGAAAGTAGTCGTTTAGATCCCCAACATGTTGAAAACCTGACAAAATACCGGCTGTTTACAATTTTGTTCCCACGAATTCGGCGCTACTAAAGCTAGCCGCAGTGAGCTAACACACTTCCTGTTATTTTCACAAAATAAAATACCCGTTGCCTTTTATCATAGGGAAAGCCATTACCATACAATTGGTGCTTTTGTTTTGAAAACAGGAAGTGAACCTACCCTCGTTGTAGCTAGCTTGAAACTGCCGTTTTGACAGGAAATGACGATCGGCGACGTCACGTTACGTTGCATCTTGGGTAGTTTGAGTATGAGTAGTAACCTCATGATGCATACCCAACATTTAGGAGAATCTAGTATGCATCCGGGAACTTAAAAAAAGTTAAAGGTAGTAGGAGTAGTAGGAGTAGTAGGAGTAGTAGGCGGTTTCGAACATAGCCCGTGTGATTGATTTAAAGCTACTGAAACTGAAACTGATGATGAAGCTTCTTCTTCTTCTTCTTCTTCTCCTCGACTAACAGCCTTGTTTCCTTTCCTCCATCTTTCATCATTCTGTCTCTTCCTCCGTCCACGTTCTCCACCGTGTCCATCTCACCCACGCCCTCAGGACCGCCTCTGTTCGGTGGGGGAGGTTCTGGAGGGATCGGGAGGCGGGGTTTACAGGACGGTGGGCGTGCTGCTGTCCTTGGCCCCGCCCCCTGTCGGCCCCTCCCTGCAGGTCCAGCTGGCCGGCTTCGCCCTCTTTTACCTGTCCATCGTGTCGGTGCTGTGCGCCATCTACGTTCATCTGCCGCCGCACGTCTGACGGCACGCCGGCCGCGGCCCCCCCAGGGACGGAAAGTGTCCATCTGTCCGCCTCAGATGGACACTTTCCTTCTAGTGTTATAGATGTCAGAAATCAGACGCAAAGCGAGCTGTTTGATCCGAACAGGTTGTTGTCGGTTCCCTGCATCGGATTTATTATATCTCATATCTATTCAACATATTTCTGCTCTATAAGATGGAGCACGTTTATCAGATCCAGTTCTCACCAGTTTCCTCCACTGGTCACACACTCAGCACAATCTCACGTGAACTTTACCCTTTGACTTGAAATGACTTCATATCATCACCAGAACTTCTCAGCTGCCAGAAAATGATTCGGTCCTGAACAGAACTGGTTTGTGGCTCCTTGTTGTCGGTCCAGACCAGAACTGGTTTGTGGCTCCTTGTCGTCGGTCCTGACCAGAACTGGTTTGTGGCTCCTTGTCGTCGGTCCAGACCAGAACTGGTTTGTGGCTCCTTGTTGTCGGTCCTGACCAGAACTGGTTTGTGGCTCCTTGTCGTCGGTCCTGACCAGAACTGGTTTGTGGCTCCTTGTCGTCGGTCCTGACCAGAACTGGTTTGTGGCTCCTTGTTGTCGGTCCAGACCAGTACTGGTTTGTGGCTCCCTGTTGAAGCCATGTTGGGACCAAACCGTTGTCAGCCAAGCACACGTATGTTGTTTGGATGTTGGAGATCCTTTGAGCCATAGAGGATCACACGATCCATCAGCTAACATTGAAACCTGACAATCCCGCCATGAAGCTCGTTACCTGCCTGTTGAAGCCCCGCCCCCGTGCCTTATGATTGGCTGCCTGTCTGAGTGTGTTTTTTACTGTTTGTAAAATGGTTCGGAGCCACTTGTTTTGACCCGTCGGAGTTCTGATGTTCTTTGCTGACATGTTTGCCTGAACTGAACCAAAAGTTAATGTCCTCTTGTGGTCTTCCTCTTTGTGATGCCAGCAGTGACTGAGCGTTTTCATCACTGAGCAGATCTACGTTCACATGGAGATTGAGTAACCGGTCAGTAATACCAGGACCAGAACCACAACCCAACCAGTGTCTCCAGTTCTTCTTTAGTTTTCACTTCTCTGCCTGTAGGGGGTCGGGATGCTGGAACTAAATCTTGGTTCTGCTCAGAACAGACCATTTTAACCATTTCATATTTGATGGGTAGTTTGGTCCACTTGAGGTCTTTTGGTCCTGCCTTAAAGTCCGATTGAATGAGGATTCGGCACCGGCCATCCTGAGCTCAGAAGAACAGTCGGTCGTCCTTTTTTTTTTTTTTTACTTTTCATTGCTTTAAACCAGGAAACCCAGTTATGTTTGGTAATTCAGGACGATAACGAAACGTGACTTTCTTCTGAGACGTTTTATTATCTGCAGAGTGATGATAAAGATGTCTGACTGTGTGCCTCTGCTTCGTCCTCGTGTTGGAGAATATCTGAGCTTGTTGAATAAAGTTGATCATAGCATCTCAGCTCACTTTGTCTCTTTGTACGCTTCATGTTTGGATGAAATTATGCTCGAAACGATGGGCCGTAAACTTAGAAGGCGCGTAAACGACGGTCTGTAAACTTAGAAGAAGCGTAAACGACGGTCTGTAAACTCAGAAGAAGCGTAAACGACGGTCCGTAAACTCAGAAGAAGCGTAAACGACGGGCCGTAAACTCAGAAGAAGCGTAAACGACGGGCTGTAAACTTAGAAGAAGCGTAAACGACGGTCTGTAAACTTAGAAGAAGCGTAAACGACGGTCCGTAAACTCAGACGAAGCGTAAACGACGGTCCGTAAACTCAGAAGAAGCGTAAACGACGGGCCGTAAACTCAGAAGAAGCGTAAACGACGGGCCGTAAACTCAGAAGAAGCGTAAACGAGGGGCCGTAAACTCAGAAGAAGCGTAAACGACGGGCCGTAAACTTAGAAGAAGCGTAAACGACGGGCCGTAAACTCAGAAGAAGCGTAAACGACGGGCCGTAAACTCAGAAGAAGCGTAAACGACGGGCCGTAAACTTAGAAGAAGCGTAAACGACGGGCTGTAAACTCAGAAGAAGCGTAAACGACGGGCCGTAAACTTAGAAGAAGCGTAAACGACGGGCTGTAAACTTAGAAGAAGCGTAAACGACGGTCCGTAAACTTAAGGCGCTAGCATGGTTGACGCGTCTGTCACGGCGGTGGTGGACCGTGACGTCAAAATGACGTATCAGGCCTGGCGCTTCCCTTGAAAAGACGGCGCAGCGCGGTGTCGTGCACCAGTCGATTATTGTAACTTGGCGGCGCCACCAACGAAAAACCGGATGGACCGATGTGAGACCAGGCTCAGTCAGGAGGTGCGTTTGTACAGGCAGCTGTACGAAACTGCAGGGAAACAGCACAGGGAGCACGTAAACTCCCAAAACTGGTGCACAGAGACGGGCAGAACTTTGGGGAAAGAGGGAGAGTTCTGTAAGAATGTGTGGAAGAAGCTACGGGACAGATACGTGAAGGCAAAGAAGAGGGCAGAGACTCAAAAAGTGGTGATGCCGGGGGTTTCAGACATTCACCTCTTTTAACTGAATTAGAAAATTAAAATTATCCGAATACTGCAGCAGTATCATTAATGACAGTATTCCTGCTCTTCATTGTTTTCTTCTTCACTTTCGTGGTTGTAGAGTAGTTAGCGGTAACCTTCAGGTAGCAGCGCCACCTCTGTGACGGAGAAAATTGCAACTACTGGCGCAACGACTTGCGCCACTATATATGGCGGGCACGAACTCGTGACGTCATCAACACCGCTCGCGTGAGCAGACGCAGCAACCATGCTAGAGCCTTTAGACGAAGCGTCAACGACGGTCCGTAAACTTAGAAGAAGCGTAAAGGACGGTCCGTAAACTCAGAAGAAGCGTAAACGACGATCCGTAAACTCAGAAGAAGTGTCAACGACGGTCCGTAAACTTAGAAGAAGCGTAAAGGACGGTCCGTAAACTCAGAAGAAGCGTAAACGACAGTCCGTAAACTTAGAAGGCGCGTAAACGACGGTCCGTATACTTAGAAGGCGCGTAAACGACAGTCCGTAAACTTAGAAGGCGTGTAAACGACGGTCCGTATACTTAGAAGGCGCGTAAACGACGGTCCGTAAACTTGGAAGAATTGTAAATAACGGGCCGTAAACTTAGAAGGCGCGTAAACGACGGTCCGTAAACTTAGAAGAAGCGTAAAGGACGGTCCGTAAACTCAGAAGAAGCGTAAACGACGGTCCGTAAACTCAGAAGAAGCGTAAACGAGGGTCCGTAAACTCAGAAGAAGCGTAAACGACGGTCCGTAAACTCAGAAGAAGCGTAAACGACGGGCCGTAAACTCAGAAGAAGCGTAAACGACGGGCCGTAAACTTAGAAGAAGCGTAAACGACGGTCCGTAAACTTAAGGCGCTAGCATGGTTGACGCGTCTGTCACGGCGGTGGTGGACCGTGACGTCAAAATGACGTATCAGGCCTGGCGCTTCCCTTGAAAAGACGGCGCAGCGCGGTGTCGTGCACCAGTCGATTATTGTAACTTGGCGGCGCCACCAACGAAAAACCGGATGGACCGTTGTGAGACCAGGCTCAGTCAGGAGGTGCGTTTGTACAGGCAGCTGTACGAAACTGCAGGGAAACAGCACAGGGAGCACGTAAACTCCCAAAACTGGTGCACAGAGATGGGCAGAACTTTGGGGAAAGAGGAAGAGTTCTGTAAGAATGTGTGGAAGAAGCTACGGGACAGATACGTGAAGGCAAAGAAGAGGGCAGAGACTCAAAAAGTGGTGATGCCGGGGGTTTCAGACATTCACCTCTTTTAACTGAATTAGAAAATTAAAATTATCCGAATACTGCAGCAGTATCATTAATGACAGTATTCCTGCTCTTCATTGTTTTCTTCTTCACTTTCGTGGTTGTAGAGTAGTTAGCGGTAACCTTCAGGTAGCAGCGCCACCTCTGTGACGGAGAAAATTGCAACTACTGGCGCAACGACTTGCGCCACTATATATGGCGGGCACGAACTCGTGACGTCATCAACACCGCTCGCGTGAGCAGACGCAGCAACCATGCTAGAGCCTTTAGACGAAGCGTAAACGACGGTCCGTAAACTTAGAAGAAGCGTAAAGGACGGTCCGTAAACTCAGAAGAAGCGTAAACGACGATCCGTAAACTCAGAAGAAGCGTAAACGACGATCTGTAAACTCAGAAGAAGCGTAAACGACGGTCCGTAAACTCAGAAGAAGCGTAAACGACGGTCCGTAAACTCAGAAGAAGCGTAAACGACAGTCCGTAAACTTAGAAGGAGCGTAAAGGACGGTCCGTAAACTCAGAAGAAGCGTAAACGACGGTCCGTAAACTCAGAAGGCGCGTAAACGACGGTCCGTAAACTTAGAAGGCGCGTAAACGACGGTCCGTATACTTAGAAGGCGCGTAAACGACGGTCCGTAAACTTAGAAGGCGCGTAAACGACGGTCCGTATACTTAGAAGGCGCGTAAACGACGGTCCGTAAACTTGGAAGAATTGTAAATAACGGGCCGTAAACTTAGAAGGCGCGTAAACGACGGTCCGTAAACTTAGAAGGCGCGTAAACGACGGTCCGTAAACTCAGAAAAAGCGTAAACGACGGGCCGTAAACTCAGAAGAAGCGTAAACGACGGCCCGTAAACTTGGAAGAAGCGTAAACGACGGGCCGTAAACTTGGAAGAAGCGTAAATGACGGGCCGTAAACTTGGAAGAAGCGTAAATAACGGTCCGTAAACTTAGAAGGCGCGTAAACGACGGTCCGTAAACTCAGAAGAAGCGTAAACGACGGTCCGTATACTTAGAAGGCGCGTAAACGACGGTCCGTAAACTTAGAAGGCGCGTAAACGACGGTCCGTATACTTAGAAGGCGCGTAAACGACGGTCCGTAAACTTGGAAGAAGCGTAAATAACGGTCCGTAAACTTAGAAGGCGCGTAAACGACGGGCCGTAAACTTGGAAGAAGCGTAAACAACGGTCCGTAAACTATGAAGAAGCCTAAACGACGGGCCGAAAGGTTAAAATGCCGTGGTTTTCGTGCAATTTATACGTATTTCCATGGAAACACGACCTGAAATGGAGTAATTGAAAGAACCTGATGCCTTTGGTGGTGTTACACTACAACTCCCATCAGCCCCTGGTTCTTTTTCTGATTGGATGTCAGCAGGATGTGTTTTTTTTCTGCTCCACCTCACTCCTCTGTTCCTCCACCTTTCACCTCCATCAGTTTCCTTTGGTTTCCGCTTCTGTTTCCACCCCTGTGTTGCCATGGTTACAGTTATTTTACTCGTTGATTTAATTTGCCATCCGTTGACCCTCCTTTCTGTTGTCCCCCCCTCCCCCCGCACGCCCCCGGGTTCGTCTCTTCTTCTGTGGTGTCCGTCTGCGCAGAGTCAGTTGTGTCTTCCTCTTCACATCCTGGAGGAGCGAGGCCTCCCCCAGGTGGCCGGGACCGTCGCCGCGCTGCTCCAGCTGGCCCCGCCCCGACAATCTGTCGCCACGACGACGACGGCTGCTGCACCCGCTGGACCCTCTGTCACCATTTAGACTCCGCCTACCGCACGCGCTCAGTCAGCCAATCACAGCTCGCTGTACTTCACTGCCTGAGTGATGTCACCAGGAAGCCGGAATGTAAACAAACAACATCACATGTTTATAAAAACAAACAGCAACGACCCCATCCGCACAAGGACAGGCTTCGCTGTTGCCACGGTTACCGTCTCCGTGCCGAAGCCGCGTTGTGTACGGAAGCCCACGTCTGCCAAAACTAGCAAAATAAAACTCGTTAGAGATGATTTTACTTTAAATACGTCTAAAACCCGGATTTCATGTTTTTATTTAAACTTTTGGTTCACAGGAAAGTTTAAAGTTTTGTTTTACTTTGTATATTTACCGACACATTCGAACTGAAAGTGGCAGAAATGGGCTTCCGTAGCAACCTGTGACAGGTGAGTCATGTTGTCTGGATGTGACAGAACCGCCGGCGCCGAGTTCAAACTTTGGTTCTGACGGAGACGTGATCTGAGCTGAACACAACCGGGTCACATGACCACATTCTGCCGGAAAAACGCTGGTTTTATTTCTCAGGTGTGAAAGTTTCTCCGTTTTTCAGACCAAACCAAACCTCAGATCTGCTTTCATGCGAGATTCAGGGAACATTGGTGGTAATTTTTTATTATTTTCTGACATCATTACGAACAGTAAGTAAAGAATAAAGTGTTTCTAGTCAAATTTAACAGATTTAACTTCTTTATTTGTAAGTTTTTCTCCTTTAGATGAACAAATATTTGAAGCGTTTTGAAGCTGCAGCTGCTGCTGACTCAGCATGTTTGCTGCTCCTTACACCTGAGCTGCAGGTGGTGATGATGTTTATGATGAATTCATCCGTTCATCATCTTCTCTGATGCAAATAAACCACGATCAGATATCTTCACACCTGAGAAACTGAAACCAAGTCAGTTAAGCTTTCAAACTTGGATGTTTTTGCACATATTGATGGTTTTGAATATTAAAAACACTTTCCTTCCTTTTTCCTAAAAGATGGTTTGTTCATATTTATTTTTTCTTCATCTCCAGGATGTAAAAATCCTCTGAGATCAGAATAAAATATTAAAAAAAGCTTTTACAGGAAGAAAGTTAATGTATTTATATTTGACAGCTGATGACATCATCGTGTTGATTATACTTCACTGACTCACTGTCCTGATTTTAGATAAAACAATTATTTTCTCTAGTTTGTAAATAAGTCCTTTGCCGATATTACTGACATTTTTTTTTATCATTTTAAGCTTTATTTATTTTTGGCTAAACGAGTGTTAAACAGAAATAATTCAAAGATAGAATATTTAAAAACAACTTTAAGTCTCAATAGAAATGTATTCTTATCAAAGCACTAAATTACAACTAAATCAGAATATTTATAACTAACTAATACCACTTGATTATGGTTGCTTTGTAAATTAAGCTATTGTTGCTAATGGCTAACACTTCTCAACACACTGACATGCTGCTAATCGATAACAACAACTAACAGGCTAATGAGCAGCAGCTTATTATTTTATTTCAAAAGACACCAAAGTAGCTTACTGACAAAAAAATAGCTAATATTAATGAGCTAGAAATTACACTAACTTTGATTGCAGCTGAGAAGTTACATGTAGCATGAAGCTAACATTAGCTTAGAATAAAACTTTCCTGGTTTGGACTTTAAGCTAACATTGAAAGCCTGAAAATCTATTTAAATTAAAAGCTACAACAGTTTTCTCAGATCAGTTTTGTTAAGCCGCCGCTGTTCTTCTGTGGTAATTCAGAGAGGTGGATCAGCATAAAGCATAAATAAGCTGTAATATGAAAATGCTAATTTAGAGTGTGAGAGAAAATGAGGTGTAGTTTGCCAACTTAACTAACTCAAAGCAAAGGTAGCTCACTGTTAATGATACAAATGATAAAGTATTATGAAAATGATTTAGGCTAATGCAGCTAGCTGTAATTAGCCTAAATCTATGAAAAACTGGTGAAGTTAACAGTGTTTGTGTAATGTTTATGCTAACTCTGCTAACACCCAGTATTAGAATACATTAAATTAAACCAATTAGCTTTAAAGTAACATTTAAAACTGGTTGAGTTGGTTTACAGATTAACTAACCGTCTATGATGGTAAATATAAGTTGTGTTTGGTGAGCTAATGTAGCTCAAAGCTAATGGTATCAAACACAAATGTAGCTGTTCTGGTTTGACTGACACAAGCTAAATGCTAATAATAGTAAACACAAACTTTGTTTACATACTAACTTGTATCCAGGTGTTGATCATATTTCAGATATGATATGTTCTTATTTGTTTATTTATGTATTCAAGTCATCGGACTCAGGTTACCGTCCTGGTGTTTAAAGGTCAAATAACAAAAAACCAGGACGGTTCAAAGAGCCAGTAGAACCAGGATTTAGCTTTTCCAGGGATAAAAGGGGGGGTTAGAACCAGTAGGCTTGTTTTTAATGTTGTTTATGCAGCACATCCTGTGTCTGAAACGGGCTAAATTACTTCCTGTCTGAAACGGGCTAACTTACTTCCTGTCTGAAACGGGCTAAATTACTTCCTGTCTGAAACGGGCTAACTTACTTCCTGTCTGAAACGGGCTAAATTACTTCCCGTCTGAAACGGGCTAAATTACTTCCTGTCTGAAACGGGCTAACTTACTTCCTGTCTGAAACGGGCTAAATTACTTCCTGTCTGAAAGGGGCTAACTTACTTCCCGTCTGAAACGGGCTAAATTACTTCCTGTCTGAAAGGGGCTAACTTACTTCCCGTCTGAAAGGGGCTAACTTACTTCCCGTCTGAAAGGGGCTAACTTACTTCCTGTCTGAAAGGGGATAACTAACTTCCCGTCTGAAAGGGGCTAACTTACTTCCCGTCTGAAAGGGGCTAACTAACTTCCCGTCTGAAACGGGCTAACTTACTTCCTGTCTGAAAGGGGCTAACTTACTTCCCGTCTGAAAGGGGCTAACTTACTTCCCGTCTGAAAGGGGCTAACTTACTTCCCGTCTGAAAGGGGCTAACTTACTTCCCGTCTGAAAGGGGCTAACTTACTTCCCGTCTGAAAGGGGCTAACTTACTTCCCGTCTGAAACGGGCTAACTTACTTCCCGTCTGAAAGGGGCTAAATTACTTCCCGTCTGAAAGGGGCTAACTTACTTCCTTTCTGAAACGGGCTAAATTACTTCCTGTCTGAAAGGGGCTAACTTACTTCCCGTCTGAAAGGGGCTAACTTACTTCCCGTCTGAAAGGGGCTAACTTACTTCCCGTCTGAAAGGGGCTAACTTACTTCCTGTCTGAAAGGGGCTAACTTACTTCCCGTCTGAAAGGGGCTAACTTACTTCCCGTCTGAAAGGGGCTAACTTACTTCCCGTCTGAAAGGGGCTAACTTACTTCCCGTCTGAAAGGGGCTAACTTACTTCCTGTCTGAAAGGGGCTAACTTACTTCCCGTCTGAAAGGGGCTAACTTACTTCCTGTCTGAAAGGGGCTAACTTACTTCCCGTCTGAAAGGGGCTAACTTACTTCCCGTCTGAAAGGGGCTAACTAACTTCCCGTCTGAAAGGGGCTAACTTACTTCCCGTCTGAAAGGGGCTAACTTACTTCCCGTCTGAAAGGGGCTAACTAACTTCCCGTCTGAAAGGGGCTAACTTGCTTCCCGTCTGAAAGGGGCTAAATTACTTCCCGTCTGAAAGGGGCTAAATTACTTCCCGTCTGAAAGGGGCTAACTTACTTCCCGTCTGAAAGGGGCTAACTTACTTCCCGTCTGAAAGGGGCTAACTAACTTCCCGTCTGAAAGGGGCTAACTTACTTCCCGTCTGAAAGGGGCTAAATTACTTCCCGTCTGAAAGGGGCTAACTTACTTCCCGTCTGAAAGGGGCTAACTTACTTCCCGTCTGAAAGGGGCTAACTTACTTCCCGTCTGAAAGGGGCTAACTTACTTCCCGTCTGAAAGGGGCTAACTTACTTCCCGTCTGAAAGGGGCTAACTTACTTCCCGTCTGAAAGGGGCTAACTAACTTCCCGTCTGAAACGGGCTAACTTACTTCCTGTCTGAAACGGGCTAAATTACTTCCTGTCTCCAAACACGCCCACTTTCCTCTGATTGGCCGGCCTTTATAAACAGTGAGACTATAAAACCGTTGGTAATGGAGTGATAGGACTGAAACAAACAAAGACCAAATGTTCAGCTGTTTTTAACGTCTCCGTCAGATCCCAACAGGAAGCCGACGCCTCGTGTTTATAAATCTGTTCGGGGTCCAACAGACAGACGGGCGCCGTGTTCCTCTGTACAGTTTTTATTTTCTTATTTTTGTTAACTGTCAGCTGTTTTCTGTTGTTGTTCTGATGGAGGCTGCGGGTGCATCATGTGACCCGGCTGCATCATGTGACCTCCTGACGGGCCCTCAGATATTTATCCTGTAAATATTTACATATTCAGATATTTTCTGTATATGAGGCCGAACCCTTTTTTAGTTTTTTCTTTCAGTTTTTTATTTCCCGCTGTAGCCTCCAAACAAACAAACCGCTCCTGTTCACACTACTTTTATTTATTGAGCACTTTTCAAGAAGAAACACACAAATCTATCCGGTTAAAAATGGCACCAGGAGTGTCACGTCCAGCTGTGTCGGGCTGAAGGACGAGCATCTGCCAGAGTTCCGATTCTGCATCAAACAGGACGAGCAGATTAAAGCCGCCGGCGTCCCGCAGGGCTCTGTCTCAGGTTTGAACTCGTTCGGTTTGTTCGTGTCGACCTTTCTGAAGCGTGAGCAGCCAATCAGAGAGAGCCGAGGGTTCGGGAGCCTCCTCCATCCTCGCTGAGGGGCTAGGATGTGAGATAAGGAAGCGAGGAGACAAGTTTTTTTTTTTTTTTTGTCCCGCCGTGCTCACAGGTCATGTGACGCCGTGTTTCTAAAGGACATTCCGCCGTTTTTTAAAGGGGGACAAACACATTTTACTTGTTTTTTGCTGAAAACTATAAAAGATTTGAACACAGCTGTTTGAAGAGTTTAAGTCATGAAATAAATATTTTAAATTTCTCTCCAAAGTTTGTTGTTTCATTGTGTCAGAAACACGTCGTCATTCAGAGAGAAAACACGCTTTCAGCTCAGGTTTCAGAACCCATCAGAACCCACCAGAACCTAGCCTGATTAACATAGACTTTCAAATCTCTTCGAGATTCTGGTCTGACCAAGACCATAACGAATACGATTGGAAATGGCCTGGTCAACCCGCCTCCCTCGGGTTGCTACTGGTTGTGGCCAGAAAAGGCTGTGCCTAAGCTTAAGCCAATCACACCACTCTTTCCTCTGACGTATGATTTAGCTACCAGCGGGGCTAACTGGTAGATTAAACTCTTACCAAAGCCAGTAGGGAGCAAGGCGAAAACGTCTTTCCTGTCAAGAAATTATTCAAGGGCTGTTCTTTGCTCGATTTTTAAATCTCCCGTCAAACACTTTCATTACAGCATCTACAGCAGTGTCAAAAGCTTGATGCTGCTCCATGTTGATATTGAATGAAGCGCTTCCGTGTACAATCCATGGGTTGAGTGGCAGTTCAACCACGTCACTACCTTGAACCCGCCTTGGTTGGCGCTGCTCAAAGTTGATTGCTTCCCGACAAAGTGGGTGGAGTTCCCATTTTTTCGGGAACTCGAATCCACCTGAATGAGCAGTTTGCCTGAGTAAGTGTAGCAGAGCCGAAGGTGTTGCATCACTGCGAGGGCGGAGCCTGGGTAACCAGAACCCACCAGAACCCACCAGAACCCACCAGAATCCACCAGAACCCACCAGAACCCACCAGAATCCATCAGAACCCACCAGAATCCACCAGAACCCACCAGAACCCACCAGAATCCATCAGAACCCACCAGAATCCACCAGAACCCACCAGAATCCATCAGAACCCACCAGAACCCACCAGAATCCATCAGAACCCACCAGAACCCATCAGAACCAGAACCTGCTGTTGGGAACAAGAAGTTTCTTATTTAGGACTTTTATTCTCTAAAGACCAAAAGTTCAGATGCTGCTCTAAGTTCACAGCAATTCTACAGAAAACCAGAGAACCTAAAGCTGTGGCTGCTTTAATCTGTAAAAGGAGAATTAATGACTGAAGCTGAAGGATTATATTATATTATATTATATATTATATTATATCCCGACTGACATACACTTGTCTGCCCTTAGACAACAACATGAGGAAAGATATGACCGTATAATTCTTCATTTTGGATCAGAAAAACTGTTGTTATGCATAATTATGAATCAGACTTCAGTGTTTGGATTTCTCTACCCTAAATTACACTTTTACTAAATGAAACACTTTTTTAAGAATCCAACTTGTATCTGGAACCTTCTCAGGTTTTCTTTAGCTTCATTTTAAGCTGTAATTACAAAGCTGATAAACCTCCTGTGAAAGTCATCTTTCCATAAGCAGCTCATTTATAAACACAACTTCTCACCTCACAAACACCTTACAGAGATATTTGATTTAAAACAGTTGATGCTCCACCCTCAGGCTCCTTAATGTTGTATAAAAACACAAACTGGTACTCTGAGGCTACGGCTACACGAAAACGAAACGAGGTTTTTTTTGAAAACGGGTTCGAAAATTCTTGCGACCACACGGAAACGCGCTGCTGTCCAGACGACAACGATGAAACGATGCAGTACACACGCCGCTGTGTCACGCCACGCTGTGAGACAATAGAGAAGTGTTAAAATTGGCTCCCAGCGTCAACGTGTGGCTGACGCAAAAACGTTTTTGCTGTAACAATGGAAACGAAACGAGGCCGTTTTCAAACTTTCCCACTCTGGAACCCGTTTTCAAAAACTATCGTTTTGGGGTAGTGGGAACGCCGGCTCCGTGTGGCCGCGACAGCGAAACGATAAGAAAAAGTATCGTTTACAGTGAAAAACGTTTCCGTGTAGCCGCAGCCTGACTCGCTGTCCCTGATCATCTGTGGGAAGAATCTGTTTCCCACAGCAGAATGGGAACAGAAGGTTGTTTCCGTCCATTTGGAACATTTTATTGGAGCCGTCATATCCGAACATCCACTGGGAAACTGTTTGGATGATCCCCATAAATATTTATATTTATTTACATATATTTATATAAATATTTATCTGTAAACAGGAAGTGTCATTAAAATGATCCATGAAATTTACGCACCATATGGTTAAAGGAGACATACATACTAATTGCAGTTTCTGTGATGGCCTTCCAGAAACTGTGACGCATCTATTTAGGCTCCGCCCCTTTCACACGGAGGTTTTGGATGGAGTTTATCAAATCAAATCAAATCAAATCAAATTTATTTGTATAGCACACTTCATGTACAAACAGTTCAAAGTGCTTCACATAAAATAAAAGCATTGTAGCAGGGAGTGGAAGAAGCATTAAAATACATAAAAGAATATAAAGAGAAACAAATAAAATGATTTAAATGAATTTAAAAACCACCAACAGTCCAGATAAGTTCAAAGATATCGTGCAGATTTCATGCATAGACACATGAGAACAGAAATGTTTTTAACCTGGATTTAAAAATGTCTCCATTTGGTGAAAGTTTAATCTCCACTGGCAGTTTAGCAGGTTTATTAATGACCATATTTGAAGGAATTTTTCCTTATGCTGGGAAAATATTTTATTTTGTTTCTATAGATTCCCCCAGAAAGGATGCTAAATGTTTTTATAATAAACTTGCTTATTCTTTTTGCTAAATTTTATATTCATAAATGGAAATTTGCTAATAAAACGCCATGTTTTCCCCATTTTATTAAAAATATGGAACTATATTTTAAATCAATAACAGAGGCTACTAATGAAAAGGCTCCAAGGACAATTTCTATATGTTTTTATCTCATCCGTTTGTTTGTTGTATACTTCTTTCTGTTTAAATAAAGTATTAAAAAAAAAAAAACTCTGCTGTTGGGACCATCGTGCGGCTCCCCGCGAATTAATTCACATTTAAAAACGTCCCTTTGACCAAAAAAATGGAATAACAGAATAAAACCTTAATGACATAAACTAGGATTTGACTAAATAAACCAAAAACTGCAGCTCGGGTGAAAACTTAATCAACGTTTATCGGTTTAATAATTTCGAGTGAAACATTTTGATCCGGCAGCTCCGCGGCCACCTCTGTTTTACACTAATTACCCAGCATTCCGTTCGGCCTTCCTTTTCCTCCATCTTTCTAGACCCAGAACAGGTAAGTGCCAACATGTCCGACGAAAAACTCCAGAATTTCTCTCTTGGTTCGGTTCATTTGTGGTTGATAAACAACATAATGATGCGGGCAAAGTGTCCACCGGCCGCCGGTGGGTTTCTGTCCGCCGCCGAGGCTCGGATGGCGGAGATTAAGAGCGGATGGAGGAGCTAACGGTGGCTAGCAGCGAGCTAACGGTGGCTAGCAGTTGAGCTCATAGTGAGCGGATGGGGGAAGCTAACGGTGGCTAGCAGCGAGCTAACGGTGGCTAGCAGCATCACCATCAGATTTCTCTCTCACACATGAACCGAACCCTGAGCTGGACCGGAGGTTCTGAGGGTTCTGGTTCAGTCAGATGTTCTGGAGGTAAATAACGCGTGTCAGTGACGTCACAGGGGTGCTAACGTGTCTTGTCTGTGCAGGTGAACTCACCTGAAGACTACGACGATGCCTGGAAGGTAAGCTGCCTCCTGGTTTGTGTTGTTAAAGTGTGGATCAGAACCGGCTCTGACCCGGTGTGTGTTGTTTAAAGGGACAGTTCGCCTCTTTAAAGGGACAGTTCGCCTCTTCTGACATGAAGCTGTGTAACATCCCATATCAGCAGCATCATTTCTGAACATCTTCTTACCCCCTGCTGCGTCCTGTGAGCAGAGTTCCAGCCTCGTTTTGGTGCTGATGAAGGTAGTCCGGCTAGTTGGCTGGGGTTTAAAAAATAAAGCGTTTTGCTTCTCAGAACAATATGCGTTCAACAGAGTAATACATTTGCATCACAAAATGGTTCTCCAGGAAAAAGTCAGACCTCACAATCGCTTGGTGCTATTTTCTCTCCCTTCGTATCACATGGAAAGTATCGACCAGCCTGTAATGTAACCAATTACAGCATAATTATTTTAGTTCAGGGCTGTGTTCGAAACCACATACTACAAACCACATATTCATCGATCAGACAGTATGCAGAGCGTTTACCCACAATGCATTTGGCTCCTGCCCGAGCTGAAATCAGCCGGCCTGAAGCTGATTTCTCTTAAGCTCTAAACTCTGTAAACTTTAGCAACATTTGAAACATTTTCAGGAGAGAAAGTAGTCGTTTAGATCCCCAACGTGTTGAAAACCTGACAAAATACCGGCTGTTTACCATTTTGTTCCCAAGAATTCGGCGCTACTAAAGCTAGCCGCAGTGAGCAACGCACTTCCGGTTATTTTCACAAAATAAAATCCCCGTTGCCTTTTATCATAGGGAAAGCCATTACCATACAATTGGTGCTTTTGTTTTGAAAACAGGAAGTGAACCTACCCTCGTTGTAGCTAGCTTGAAACTGCCGTTTTGACAGGAAATGACGATCGGCGACGTCACGTTGCATCTTGGGTAGTTTGAGTATGAGTAGTAACCTCATGATGCATACCCAACATTTAGGAGAATCTAGTATGCATCCGGGAACTTCTGCTTACTCAAAAAGTTAGTATGAGCAGGGGACTGCTCAGTCTGCACAGCAGGCAGTGATACGAAGGGAGAGAAAATAGGAGATTGTGAGGTCTGACTTTTTCCTGGAGAACCATTTTGTGATGCAAATGTATTACTCTGTTGAACGCATATTGTTCTGAGAAGCAAGACGCTTTATTTTTTAAACCCCAGCCAACTAGCCGGACTACCTTCATCAACACCAAAACGAGGCTGGAACTCTGCTCACAGGACGCAGCAGGGGGTAAGAAGATGTTCAGAAATGATGCTGATATGGGATGTTACACAGCTTCATGTCAGAAGAGGCGAACTGTCCCTTTAAAGAGGCGAACTGTCCCTTTAAAGAGGAGAACTGTTCCTTTAAGTGATGATCAGAACCGCTCTGACCCGGTTTGTGTTGTTAAAGTGATGATCAGAACCGCTCTGACCCGGTTTGAGTTGTTAAAGTGATGATCAGAACCGCTCTGACCCGGTTTGTGCCGCAGACTCTGGAGTAAGGCCATCTTCACCGGCTACAAGCGCGGGCTGAGGAACCAGCGCGAGCACACGGCGCTGCTGAAGCTGGAGGGCTGCTACAGCCGGGACGAGGTGGACTTCTACCTGGGCAAGCGCTGCGCCTACGTCTACAAGGCCAAGAAGTAAGGCCGCGCCCCCGCACAGGCCACGCCCCCGCACAGGAGGCCCCGGTTCTGACCCGGTTCTGTCTGTCCGCAGGAACACGGTGACGCCCGGCGGGAAACCCAACAAGACCCGGGTGATCTGGGGGAAGGTGACCCGCGCCCACGGGAACAGCGGGATGGTGCGCGCCAAGTTCGGCAGCAACCTGCCGGCCAAGGCCATCGGACACCGAGTCAGAGTGGTGAGTCGGGGCGCCGTGCACGCACACACGTGCACCCAGAATGTGACATCAGGGGGTTCTGGTTCCTCAGTCAGAACCGTTTAATCTGAGGAAGCTCCAGCTCTAAAGGTCAGAGGTCAGAGTTAACTCGGGTTCTTGGTTCTGATGAAGCTAACGGAGGTGAAGCAGAATCCGTTTTATTGCCATTGTTAGTGAACAGTGTTCACTAACTAGGAATTAGCTGCGGCGTAAGGTGCAAACATGTAATATAGGATATAATAATAAAGAATAAAAAAATATGAATATAAAATGTACAAGGTGTGTACAACAATACACAGTATCCAATATACAGAGCAACAACAGTGCAGCTTCATTAGTGCAGTTTTAATGATGGTGAAGTGACTGGGGCAGGTTATGAGGTGATTATAAAGTGTTCATAAGTCCAACTGCAAGGGGGGAAAACTGTTTTTGTGACGGGAGGTTCCTCTCCCGAATGGACCGAAGCCTCCTGGTGCAAATAGTCCCTGTGCAGGGTGAGAAGGGTCAGCTGTGATCCGGCCTGCTCGCCCCAGAGTCCTGGAGACGTGCAGGTCATGGATAGATGGAGGCTGCAGCCCGTCAGCTTCTCAGCGGAGCGCACAGCTCGCTGCAGTCTGTGTCTGTCCCTGGCAGAGGCCCCGGCATACCACACCGTGATGGCCGTGTAGAACTGCACCGGCAGCTGGGCCGGCAGCTGGGCCGGCAGCTGGGCCGGCAGCTGGGCCGGCAGCTGGGCCGGCAGCTGTGGATTTCCCAAAGTCAACGACCATCTCCACTGTCTTCTGGGCGTTGAGCTCCAGGTGGTTGCTGCTGCACCAGGTCACCAGCCGGTCCACCTCCCTCCTGTAGGCAGTCTCATCGCCGCCCGAGATGAGTCCGATGAGGGTGGTGTCGTCCGCAAACTTAATAAGCTTAACGGAGTCATGGCTGGAGGTGCAACAGTTGGTGTACAGGGAGAAGAGTAGAGGTGACAGTACACAGCCCTGTGGAGCTCCTGAAGCTAACAGAGATCAACACCAGTTCAGAATCAGGATCTGATTAAGGCCCCATCCACACGTAGCCGGGTATCTGCTAAAACGAATATATTTTTTCTACGTTTGCACCTGTCATCCACATGAAAACGCATAAAAACGTATCGTAAACGAATGTTTTTAAAAACTCCGGGTAAAGTGAAGATTTTTGAAAACTCCGTTTATGCAGCTGCGTGTAGACAGAGATAACCGGAGTTTTGCGTTTTCGAACGTCACAATATGCGCCAAAACAACAACAAATCTGCTTTAAAGTCTAAAGTGCGACCTTTGCTAACTGAAGAAGCATGGCTGCCCTGAGAACTGTGGTGGTTATTATTGTGCAGGCGCTGTTTACTGCCTTGATTTTACACGCCACAGTCGTACTCCCAGAGGAATGGCGTGACAGTTTCGCATGTCCCGGTCCTCACTCCTCTCGCTGTCGGAATTATTACGTCCTCATATCGAGGGGCAGTCCACTGTCAGTGTGCTCAAAAAAGCTGCGTGCACACTTTATTATTTAGCTGACGAGGGCAGATTACACAAAACAGCAAATGCATTTGGGTTGCCAAGACAGGTGAAAACGCAGATGTTCGGTTATGTGTGGAAGGTTTTTTTTTTTCGAAAACGAGGTAATGTGGATACAGATTATTTTATAAACGGAGGGGGGGAAACATTCGGTTTTAGAAATACCCGGCTACGTGTGTACATAGCCTAAAGATGTTTCACTGATTTTCTGTTTTTCTGAGGATGAAATGAGCTGCCTTTGACTCCGCCCCCACTGCTGACTGATGGTCAGGTGATCGTTAAGCTGGGTTTGTGGCTGACGCGTCGCTCACGGCGTGCCGTCTTAATGACGTATTTCTGCCTGGTGGCGCCATGAAAAGGCGGCGCAGCACGTAGTCGTGCAGCGGTAACGTGGCGTGCTGAGAACGACAAACCGGACGGACCGCCTGGGAAACAGGCTGACGGTTGTCGTGTAAAACACTTTTATTTGTAAATAAATGACGTCGTTAGGAAATATGCTGCCGTTTCATTCTCTGGAAGCAGCTTTAAGTATCAGCGAGATAGAAAACCATCTGTTATTATTGTTGTTGTTATTATTATTATTATTATTATTATTGTTGCATCCTGAAAGGCAACAATAATTCCCAAGTGTGTTCCCAAGATCTGATATTCTGCCGATGGTGCTCACACCTGCACAGGTGTTCTGAGCCCTCAGAGGGTCCAGGAGAATTCCTGGGTTCAGAAATCTGTTTGAGGATCCAGAACCCTGCTGGTCATGTTCACCTTGAAACTGTTTTATTCTGACGGTCCCTTCCTGTTTTATTCTGACGGTCCCTGTCTGTTTTATTCTGACGGTCCCTTCCTGTTTTATTCTGACGGTCCCTGTCTGTTTTATTCTGACGGTCCCTTCCTGTTTTATTCTGACGGTCCCTTCCTGTTTTATTCTGACGGTCCCTTCCTGTTTTATTCTGACGGTCCCTGTCTGTTTTATTCTGACGGTCCCTGTCTGTTTTATTCTGACGGTCCCTGTCTGTTTTATTCTGACGGTCCCTGTCTGTTTTATTCTGACGGTCCCTGTCTGTTTTATTCTGACGGTCCCTGTCTGTTTTATTCTGACGGTCCCTTCCTGTTTTATTCTGACGGTCCCTGTCTGTTTTATTCTTGTTTTATTCTGACGGTCCCTGTCTGTTTTATTCTGACGGTCCCTGTCTGTTTTATTCTGACGGTCCCTTCCTGTTTTATTCTGACGGTCCCTTCCTGTTTTATTCTGACGGTCCCTTCCTGTTTTATTCTGACGGTCCCTGTCTGTTTTATTCTGACGGTCCCTTCCTGTTTTATTCTGACGGTCCCTTCCTGTTTTATTCTGACGGTCCCTTCCTGTTTTATTCTGACGGTCCCTGTCTGTTTTATTCTGACGGTCCCTTCCTGTTTTATTCTGACGGTCCCTTCCTGTTTTATTCTGACGGTCCCTTCCTGTTTTATTCTGACGGTCCCTTCCTGTTTTATTCTGACGGTCCCTTCCTGTTTTATTCTGACGGTCCCTTCCTGTTTTTCAGATGCTGTATCCCTCTCGGGTGTGAAGCTGATCAATCGTCTCTGATGTTTGTACAGAAATAAAAAAAAATGATCAATAAAGTGATCGATCCAACCTGCTGCTGTGTTGTCTGTTTCCTGCTGAATCCTGATTGGCTGAGAGCCGGCAGGTGTTCGACATCCTGAAACAGAGAAACATGCTAACGCTAACAAAAGAAATTAGCAGTAAGTTAAAGGTTAGCTGCCTCCACAGCCGTCCCAGAAGAAGAAACGGAACCAGATGAAGCTCAGAGGTGGAGGCGGGTCTTTGAGGGCGGCCTGGTTCTGAAGGTTCTACACTGAGGCTGTGTTCAAAACCGCATACTCATCGATCAGACAGTATGCAGAGCGTTTACCCACAATGCATCTCGCTCCTGCCCGAGCCGAAATCAGCCGGCCTGAAGCTGATTTCCCTTAAGCTCTAAACTCTGTAAACTTTAGCAACATTTGAAACATTTTCAGGAGAGAAAGTAGTCGTTTAGATCCCCAACGTGTTGAAAACCTGACAAAATACCGGCTGTTTACAATTTTGTTCCCACGAATTCGCGCTACTAAAGCTAGCCGCAGTGAGCAACGCACTTCCTGTTATTTTCACAAAATAAAATACCCGTTGCCTTTTATCATAGGGAAAGCCATTACCATACAATTGGTGCTTTTGTTTTGAAAACAGGAAGTGAACCTACCCTCGTTGTAGCTAGCTTGAAACTGCCGTTTTGACAGGAAATGACGATCGTTATGTTGCATCTTGGGTAGTTTGAGTATGAGTAGTAACCTCATGATGCATACCCAACATTTAGAGAATCTAGTATGCATCCGGGAACTTAAAAAAGTTAAAGTTAGTAGGAGTAGTAGGAGAAGGTTTGGAACACAGCCTTGGAGCTTCTCAGCTTTGAGTTGTAGCGCTCCGTTGGGCGGGACCACCTCTTCCTGCTCATTTCTTCTTCTGTGCCCGCATTACCAGCAGAACCGGTTTGGAACGGGCCGACGGGCCTCTGCTCCTGCAGAAAGGTGAGAACAAGAACCTCCAGAACTAAACTGGGACCGAGTTCGGTTCTCTGAGCAACTGGAGTTACTTCTTACCGAACAAAGTGTTCTGGTCTCAGCTGCTCAGATGTTCTACCTCTGAACAAACTGACCTTTAAAACCCTGGAATCAGGGATCCATAAATACTGAAAACACGTTGAAGATGTTTTAACGATCAGAAAGAAGCAGAACAAACGTGAGAAAGTAACTTTTTTTATTCTCATGAGCGACTGAAACTTTTCAGTTATTTATCAATTATTGATTGCTGATCAATAAGAAAAATCAGTTTAAATCTGAACCAGCGCCGCATTTATGGGTCCAAGCAGTTCTGAACGGGTTCTGATGAACACTGCACGTGTCAGCAAGGGGGCGGAGCCTCTACCTGAGAGCGTCACACCTGTGGGAACCTGAAGTTACCTGAGAGTTACACACGGGTGGTGCTGGGTTTGGGTTCAGGTGAGGGCAGACCAGCTGGTCCACATGGTGAACAGCCGGAGGAGGGCGGAGCTAAAGACAGGTAACAGGTGACAGGTAACCTGCTGGACTCACCTGAGTCAGAGTGGTGTAACACTCTGTCGCTCTGACCCGAGTCCCTGCTGCTGTCAAAGAGCTGCGATAAATAAACAAACAAACAAACATCCTGCTTCAGCGTGTGATTCAACCATCAAACAGCAGGTGTTTCTGCAGCTTTCAGCTGAACAAACTGCCTTCTTCTTCCTCGCTGTGCTCATGGTTAGGGTTAACCTAACCTAACCTAACTGTAACCTAACCCTGTGCTCTGGGGTTAGGGTTAACCTAACCTAACCTAACTGTAACCTGACTGTAACCTAACCCTGTGCTCTGGGGTTAGGGTTAACCTAACCTAACCTAACTTAACTGTAACCTGACCCTAACCCTGTGACCCGGGGGAACAGTTAGAATGAAGAACAGAACATGATAAAAAACATAATAAACGGGTTAATCTGTAGTTAAACCATCATAATAAACGGGTTAATCTGTAGTTAAACCAACATAATAAACGGGTTAATCTGTGGTTAAACCATCATAATAAACGGGTTAATCTGTGGTTAAACCATCATAATAAACGGGTTAATCTGTGGTTAAACCATCATAATAAACGGGTTAATCTGTGGTTAAACCATCATAATAAACGGGTTAATCTGTGGTTAAACCATCATAATAAACGGGTTAATCTGTGGTTAAACCATCATAATAAACGGGTTAATCTGTGGTTAAGCCATCATAATAAACGGGTTAATCTGTGGTTAAACCAACATAATAAACGGGTTAATCTGTAGTTAAACCATCATAATAAACGGGTTAATCTGTAGTTAAACCATCATAATAAACGGGTTAATCTGTGGTTAAACCATCATAATAAACGGGTTAATCTGTGGTTAAACCATCATAATAAACGGGTTAATCTGTGGGCAGTGGCGGTCCGACACTGATTTACGCCCCGGGCGAAACCCGGTGCTGGCACCCCTAACCCCCCCTACTGCTCACAGAGAGATGTTGCACTTCACTGTTTGTTTATATGTTGTCCGTCCGATTTAGCAAGCATCATCAGGCTAGGCCACTAATTCGTCATATCACTCACTAATCCATTCAAACATAACTCGATACATACCTTTTTCCTTTGCTCTTTTCTCCTCTTCTTCTTTCTTTTTTCTTCCGAAATTGGGCACCCGATGGCTTTGGTCGTTTCCTATCCATTATGATTATGTCTTAATCTGTTTACGATTCGACAGACGAACACCTCCTCGTCCAAATATTGAACCCCCCCCTGCACAAACCCTGCACTGTGCTGCGTTGCTCAGCTAACGTAACGCCAGAGGTGAGACTGACTGTCACTGAGACATTTCATCTTGACCAGTTGACCACCACGACTACCTACCACCATATCTTGGTAATTTATTCGGTTCATCACACACAACACAGAATCAAACAAACCTAATGGGAATGTAGAGCATTTGGAAAGCTTTATTAGAAATATACAATAAGCAGAGCGTGATGATGACAGATAGAGGACAGTGGGTTGTACAGGCGTCCAGATGCTTTCCCACCATGGGACAAGCCAAGGGGAGGGGGAAGATGGGGGTGCCGCTCTGCCGAAAAACAACTGTGGCAGAAACGTAACCAGGAACCCCCCCCCCCTTTTTTTTTTTTTTTTTTTTTTTTTTCCCCACCCCCCGGGCGCCTGCCCGGTTGGCCCGCTTCTAGGACCGCCCCTGTCTGTGGGTAAACCACCAGTAGCCGGTCGGATGGGTGCAGCCTCCCCCGGACCGGCCCCGGCTCTCTCCCCGCCTCCACAGCGCCCCCCAGCGGCCTGCAGAAACTTTCTCCCCGCGGTAGTTACTTCCTGTTTTGCCCGCAGAGGAGTCTCCTCGGTGCTCCGGCGGCGGCTCCGGTCCCTTTTGTTCGGCCCAACCCGTCCTCTGTGTCCCGGTCCTCGGACTCTGGCTGTGACCGAACCACCGGGAGGAGCTGGACTCCGTGACCCGGGCCGCCGCGCAGGGCGCCGGGCTGAGCCCCGCGAGAGGAGTCGGTGTTCCTCTGGTTCCTCTGGTTCCTGCTTCCTGATGGATTTTACCTAAATGTTTCTCCTCTGAAGCTCCACAAAATGCTGAATGTGGGCTGAAGGCTCATTAGGCTGAAGGCTGATTAGCCGGCTGTGCTAACCAGGTCAGTTAAACTAGTTAAGTTGGTTAACTGGCCGGTTTGACCTCTAACTCCGACATTAAAGCTCCTCCGAGCTATTTCTGTCCCTCACTTCCAGCTCAAGGTGCCGCTTTACCGAGCTGCTGATGCCGTTAAAACCGGCTCCGAACGCGGTTCGGCTCGGTTTGGCTCGGTTCGGCTCAGTTCGGGAGTGTCGGCTCGGAAAGCTGAAGGTTCTGACCCGGTTTCAGACGTTTTTTTCCGACGGTTTAAAAGTGAATTTAAAAGTTTGTTGAATTTGTTCTGTTTCTGGTTCTGTTCCCGAGTTTCTGAGTCTGTTGGACCGGATCAGTTTCAGTTAGGTTAGAATTATTTGGACTGGGTTTAAACTGGTCTAAACCGGTTAAAACTGGGCTGTCAAAGCTCGGTTCTGTGTGGGGTGGATCTGTGTTTAAAGGACTCAGGAAGCAGGTGGATCTGGATTAAAGGGGGCTTCAGTCCCAGGTTTAGCCCAGGACTAAGCGGGCTTCAGTCCCAGGTTTAGCCCAGGACTAAACCAGGTCTAAGGGGGCTTCAGTCCCAGGTTTAGCCCAGGTCTAAGTGGGCTTCAGTCCCAGGTTTAGCCCAGGACTAAACCAGGTCTAAGGGGGCTTCAGTCCAAGGTTTAGCCCAGGTCTAAGTGGGCTTCAGTCCCAGGTTTAGCCCAGGTCTAAGCTGGCTTCAGTCCCAGGTTTAGCCCAGGTCTAAGTGGGCTTTAGTCCCAGGTTTAGCCCAGGTCTAAGCTGGCTTCAGTCCCAGGTTTAGCCCAGGTCTAAGTGGGCTTTAGTCCCAGGTTTAGCCCAGGACTAAGTGGGCTTCAGTCCCAGGTTTAGCCCAGGTCTAAGTGGGCTTTAGTCCCAGGTTTAGCCCAGGACTAAACCAGGTCTAAGTGGGCTTCAGTCCCAGGTTTAGCCCAGGTAGGTCTAAGCGGACTTTAGTCCCAGGTTCAGGCCACCATGGCAGAGCTCCAGCAGACTCCCACCTCGCTTTGCTGCTGCCGTAAATCGGTGCCGGTTTCGGGGCCCCGGTTTGTTGGGGACTCTAACCGGCCCTCGGCCGGTCCTGGTCCTGGTCCCGGGGCCCCGCGCTGCCCTCTGGTGGACGTGGCCTCGGCCTCGAACTTCCGGTGCTTCCGGCTGAGTCACCTCCACCTGGACCTTCGGCTGAACTTTGCGCTGAAGGAGATGAGCGGCTGGCTGGTCCTGGACCTGGTCCCGGTGCAGCCCGGCGTCTGCGCCCTGGTCCTGGACTCTCACCCGTCCCTGCTCATCCACTCCATAGACTGTAAGGTCCCCGGGCAGCCGGAGCCCGCCTCCCTCACCTACCGGGTGGACCCCTTCACGGACTACGGCTCCTCGCTCTGCATCAGTCTGCCCACCGCGGCGGTGAAGCCCGGCCGGCTGATCCAGATCACGGTCCGCTACACCACCACGGACGGCCCGGCGGTAAGGAACCCCCTACTGTGTGTACGATGGTTTGGGCTGGTTTTAGACTTGGTTTTGGGCTGGTTTTAGACTTGGTTTTGGGCTGGTTTTAGACTTGGTTTTGGACTGAATGTAGACTTGGTTTTGGACTGAATGTAGACTTGGTTTTGGACTTGTTTTAGACTTGGTTTTGGACTTGGTTTTAGACTGGTTTGGACTGGTTTTAGACTTGGTTTTGGGCTGGTTTTAGACTGGTTTGGACTGGTTTTAGACTTGGTTTTGGGCTGGTTTTAGACTTGGTTTTGGGCTGGTTTTAGACTTGGTTTTGGACTGGTTTTAGACTTGGTTTTAGACTTGGTTTTAGACTTGGTTTTGGACTGAATGTAGACTTGGTTTTGGACTGAATGTAGACTTGGTTTTGGACTTGTTTTAGACTTGGTTTTGGACTTGGTTTTAGACTGGTTTGGACTGGTTTTAGACTTGGTTTTGGGCTGGTTTTAGACTGGTTTGGACTGGTTTTAGACTTGGTTTTGGGCTGCTTTTAGACTTGGTTTTGGGCTGGTTTTAGACTTGGTTTTGGACTGGTTTTAGACTTGGTTTTGGACTGGTTTTAGACTTGGTTTTGGGCTGGTTTTAGACTGTTTGGACTGGTTTTAGACTTGGTTTTGGAGTGGTTTTAGACTTGGTTTTAGACTTGGTTTTGGACTGAATGTAGACTTGGTTTTGGACTGAATGTAGACTTGGTTTTGGGCTTGTTTTAGACTTGGTTTTGGACTTGGTTTTAGACTGGTTTGGACTGGTTTTAGACTTGGTTTTGGGCTGGTTTTAGACTTGGTTTTGGGCTGGTTTTAGACTTGGTTTTGGACTGGTTTTAGACTTGGTTTTGGACTGGTTTTAGACTTGGTTTTGGGCTGGTTTTAGACTGGTTTGGACTGGTTTTAGACTTGGTTTTGGGCTGGTTTTAGACTTGGTTTTGGGCTGGTTTTAGACTTGGTTTTGGGCTGGTTTTAGACTTGGTTTTGGGCTGGTTTTAGACTTGATTTTAGACTTGGTTTTAGACTTGGTTTTGGGCTGGTTTTAGACTTGGTTTTGGGCTGGTTTTAGACTTGGTTTTGGGCTGGTTTTAGACTTGGTTTTGGGCTGGTTTTAGACTGGTTTGGACTGGTTTTAGACTTGGTTTTGGGCTGGTTTTAGACTTGGTTTTGGGCTGGTTTTAGACTTGGTTTTGGGCTGGTTTTAGACTTGGTTTTAGACTTGGTTTTGGGTTGGTTTTGGGCTGGTTTTAGACTTGGTTTTGGACTGAATGTAGACTTGGTTTTGGACTGAATGTAGACTTGGTTTTGGACTGAATGTAGACTTGGTTTTGGGCTGGTTTTAGACTTGGTTTTGGACTGGTTTTAGACTTGGTTTTAGACTTGGTTTTGGGTTGGTTTTAGACTTGGTTTTAGACTTGGTTTTGGACTGAATGTAGACTTGGTTTTGGACTGGTTTTAGACTTGGTTTTGGACTTGGTTTTAGACTGGTTTGGACTGGTTTTAGATTTGGTTTTGGGCTGGTTTTAGACTGGTTTGGACTGGTTTTAGACTTGGTTTTGGACTGGTTTTAGACTTGGGTTTGGGCTGGTTTTAGACTTGGTTTTGGGCTGGTTTTAGACTTGGTTTTGGGCTGGTTTTAGACTTGGTTTTGGACTGGTTTTAGACTTGGTTTTGGGTTGGTTTTGGGCTGGTTTTAGACTTGGTTTTGGGCTGGTTTTAGACTGGTTTGGACTGGTTTTAGACTTGGTTTTGGGCTGGTTTTAGACTTGGTTTTGGACTGGTTTTAGACTTGGTTTTAGACTTGGTTTTGGGTTGGTTTTGGGCTGGTTTTAGACTTGGTTTTGGACTGAATGTAGACTTGGTTTTGGACTGAATGTAGACTTGGTTTTGGACTGAATGTAGACTTGGTTTTGGACTGGTTTTAGACTTGGTTTTGGACTTGGTTTTAGACTGGTTTGGGCTGGTTTTAGATTTGGTTTTGGGCTGGTTTTAGACTGGTTTGGACTGGTTTTAGACTTGGTTTTGGACTGGTTTTAGACTTGGGTTTGGGCTGGTTTTAGACTTGGTTTTGGGCTGGTTTTAGACTTGGTTTTGGGCTGGTTTTAGACTTGGTTTTGGACTGGTTTTAGACTTGGTTTTGGGTTGGTTTTGGGCTGGTTTTAGACTTGGTTTTGGACTGAATGTAGACTTGGTTTTGGACTTGGTTTTGGACTTGGTTTTGGACTTGGTTTTAGACTGGTTTGGACTGGTTTTAGACTTGGTTTTGGGCTGGTTTTAGACTGGTTTGGACTGGTTTTAGACTTGGTTTTGGGCTGGTTTTAGACTGGTTTGGACTGGTTTTAGACTTGGTTTTGGGCTGGTTTTAGACTGGTTTGGGCTGGTTTTAGACTTGGTTTTGGGCTGGTTTTAGACTTGGTTTTGGGCTGGTTTTAGACTTGGTTTTGGGCTGGTTTTAGACTTGATTTTAGACTTGGTTTTAGACTTGGTTTTGGGCTGGTTTTAGACTTGGTTTTGGGCTGGTTTTAGACTTGGTTTTGGGCTGGTTTTAGACTTGGTTTTGGACTGGTTTTAGACTTGGTTTTAGACTTGGTTTTGGGTTGGTTTTAGACTGGTTTGGACTGGTTTTAGACTTGGTTTTGGGCTGGTTTTAGACTTGGTTTTGGGCTGGTTTTAGACTTGATTTTAGACTTGGTTTTAGACTTGGTTTTGGGCTGGTTTTAGACTTGGTTTTGGGCTGGTTTTAGACTTGGTTTTGGGCTGGTTTTAGACTTGGTTTTGGGCTGGTTTTAGACTTGGTTTTGGACTGGTTTTAGACTTGGTTTTAGACTTGGTTTTGGGTTGGTTTTGGGCTGGTTTTAGACTTGGTTTTGGACTGAATGTAGACTTGGTTTTGGACTGAATGTAGACTTGGTTTTGGACTGAATATAGACTTGGTTTTGGACTGGTTTTAGACTTGGTTTTGGACTTGGTTTTAGACTGGTTTGGACTGGTTTTAGATTTGGTTTTGGGCTGGTTTTAGACTGGTTTGGACTGGTTTTAGACTTGGTTTTGGACTGGTTTTAGACTTGGTTTTGGGCTGGTTTTAGACTTGGTTTTGGACTGGTTTTAGACTTGGTTTTGGACTGGTTTTAGACTTGGGTTTGGGCTGGTTTTAGACTTGGTTTTGGGCTGGTTTTAGACTTGGTTTTGGGCTGGTTTTAGACTTGGTTTTGGGCTGGTTTTAGATTTGGTTTTGGGCTGGTTTTAGACTGGTTTGGACTGGTTTTAGACTTGGTTTTGGGCTGGTTTTAGACTGGTTTGGACTGGTTTTAGACTTGGTTTTGGGCTGGTTTTAGACTGGTTTGGACTGGTTTTAGACTTGGTTTTGGGCTGGTTTTAGACTGGTTTGGGCTGGTTTTAGACTTGGTTTTGGGCTGGTTTTAGACTTGGTTTTGGGCTGGTTTTAGACTTGGTTTTGGGCTGGTTTTAGACTTGATTTTAGACTTGGTTTTAGACTTGGTTTTGGGCTGGTTTTAGACTTGGTTTTGGGCTGGTTTTAGACTTGGTTTTGGGCTGGTTTTAGACTTGGTTTTGGACTGGTTTTAGACTTGGTTTTAGACTTGGTTTTGGGTTGGTTTTAGACTGGTTTGGACTGGTTTTAGACTTGGTTTTGGGCTGGTTTTAGACTTGGTTTTGGGCTGGTTTTAGACTTGATTTTAGACTTGGTTTTAGACTTGGTTTTGGGCTGGTTTCAGACTTGGTTTTGGGCTGGTTTTAGACTTGGTTTTGGGCTGGTTTTAGACTTGGTTTTGGGCTGGTTTTAGACTTGGTTTTGGACTGGTTTTAGACTTGGTTTTAGACTTGGTTTTGGGTTGGTTTTGGGCTGGTTTTAGACTTGGTTTTGGACTGAATGTAGACTTGGTTTTGGACTGAATGTAGACTTGGTTTTGGACTGAATATAGACTTGGTTTTGGACTGGTTTTAGACTTGGTTTTGGACTTGGTTTTAGACTGGTTTGGACTGGTTTTAGATTTGGGTTTGGGCTGGTTTTAGACTGGTTTGGACTGGTTTTAGACTTGGTTTTGGACTGGTTTTAGACTTGGGTTTGGGCTGGTTTTAGACTTGGTTTTGGGCTGGTTTTAGACTTGGTTTTGGGCTGGTTTTAGACTTGGGTTTGGGCTGGTTTTAGACTTGGTTTTGGGCTGGTTTTAGACTTGGTTTTGGGCTGGTTTTAGACTTGGTTTTGGGCTGGTTTTAGACTTGGTTTTGGACTGGTTTTAGACTTGGTTTTAGACTTGGTTTTGGGTTGGTTTTGGGCTGGTTTTAGACTTGGTTTTGGACTGAATGTAGACTTGGTTTTGGACTTGGTTTTAGACTGGTTTGGACTGGTTTTAGACTTGGTTTTGGGCTGGTTTTAGACTGGTTTGGACTGGTTTTAGACTTGGTTTTGGGCTGGTTTTAGACTGGTTTGGACTGGTTTTAGACTTGGTTTTGGACTGGTTTTAGACTTGGTTTTGGACTGGTTTTAGACTTGGTTTTAGACTTGGTTTTAGACTTGGTTTTGGGTTGGTTTTAGACTGGTTTGGACTGGTTTTAGACTTGGTTTTGGGCTGGTTTTAGACTTGGTTTTGGGCTGGTTTTAGACTTGATTTTAGACTTGGTTTTAGACTTGGTTTTGGGCTGGTTTTAGACTTGGTTTTGGGCTGGTTTTAGACTTGGTTTTGGGCTGGTTTTAGACTTGGTTTTGGGCTGGTTTTAGACTTGGTTTTGGACTGGTTTTAGACTGGTTTTAGACTTGGTTTTGGACTGAATGTAGACTTGGTTTTGGACTGAATGTAGACTTGGTTTTGGACTGAATATAGACTTGGTTTTGGACTGGTTTTAGACTTGGTTTTGGACTTGGTTTTAGACTTGGTTTTGGGTTGGTTTTGGGCTGGTTTTAGACTTGGTTTTGGACTGAATGTAGACTTGGTTTTGGACTGAATGTAGACTTGGTTTTGGACTGAATATAGACTTGGTTTTGGACTGGTTTTAGACTTGGTTTTGGACTTGGTTTTAGACTGGTTTGGACTGGTTTTAGATTTGGTTTTGGGCTGGTTTTAGACTGGTTTGGACTGGTTTTAGACTTGGTTTTGGACTGGTTTTAGACTTGGGTTTGGGCTGGTTTTAGACTTGGGTTTGGGCTGGTTTTAGACTTGGTTTTGGGCTGGTTTTAGACTTGGTTTTGGGCTGGTTTTAGACTTGGTTTTGGGCTGGTTTTAGACTTGGTTTTGGGCTGGTTTTAGACTTGGTTTTGGACTGGTTTTAGACTTGGTTTTGGGCTGGTTTTAGACTTGGTTTTGGGCTGGTTTTAGACTTGGTTTTGGGCTGGTTTTAGACTTGGTTTTGGACTGGTTTTAGACTTGGTTTTAGACTTGGTTTTGGGTTGGTTTTGGGCTTGGTTTTAGACTTGGTTTTGGACTGAATGTAGACTTGGTTTTGGACTTGGTTTTAGACTGGTTTGGACTGGTTTTAGACTTGGTTTTGGGCTGGTTTTAGACTGGTTTGGACTGGTTTTAGACTTGGTTTTGGGCTGGTTTTAGACTGGTTTGGACTGGTTTTAGACTTGGTTTTGGACTGGTTTTAGACTTGGTTTTGGACTGGTTTTAGACTTGGGTTTTGGACTGGTTTGTTTTTGGATTTAAACTGAGTTTGATCTGATGTTGTTTTTGTGTCCTCAGATCTGGTGGCTGGACTCGGAGCTGACCTGCGGTCAGACTCGTCCGCTGGTCTTCACCCAGGGACACTCGGTGTGCAACCGCTCCTTCTTCCCCTGCTTCGACACACCTGCCGTGAAGAGCACGTACACGGCCACCGTACGGGTGAGTCCTGACCTCTGACCCCCTACGGCTGAGTCCTGACCTCTGACCCTAACCCCTCCCCTTACCCTAACCCTAACCCTAACCCAAAAGGTCGGTGTAAAATCTGAGAAAATCATCCAAAAATGTTGTTTAAAGATCTGCTGAAAGTCTAACCCTCCATATGTTCTCTCCTCGTCTTCAGGTCCCAGACGGCGTGACGGTTCTGATGAGCGCGTCTCGGAGCTCCTACTCCAAACAGGATCGGCTCTTCCAGTTCTCCATGGACTTTCCCGTCCCGTCCTACCTGGTGGCGCTGGTCGCCGGGGAGCTACAGCACGTGGACGTCGGCCCGAGGTCGGTCAGTCTTACCCGGACGGACCTGAGCGGCTCCTCGTTAGGGCTCAGGCTCCGCCCACATCCCCCCCATGCAGCACCTGAAACGGTTTCACCTGAAAAATGGTTTAATGTCAGAAAAACCCCTCAGATTCAGATCTGTGTCTTCGTCCAATCCCTGTGCAGAAGTCGCGTGTGGGCGGAGCCATGTCTGCTGTCCTGTGCGGTGAAGAAGCTGGGCGGCAGCGTGGAGCGCTGGCTTGGCGTGGCCGAGGACCTGTTCGGCCCGTACCTGTGGGGCAGGTGAGCCTTTATTAAGCTTTATTTAAAAGGTCCAGGATCAGCACTGACTCCGCCCCTACAGCACTGACTCCGCCCCTTCCCCCTCCTCAGGTGTGACATCATCTTCCTCCCCCCCTCCTTCCCCATTGTTGCCATGGAGAACCCGTGTCTCACCTTCATCATCGCCTCCATCCTGGAGAGCAGCGAGTTCCTGCTGATCGACGTAATCCACGAGATCGCGCACGGCTGGTTCGGCAACGCCGTCACCAACGCCACCTGGGAGGAGATGTGGCTGAGCGAGGGCCTCGCCACCTACGCCCAGCGGAGGATCACCACCGAGGCGTACGGTGAGCACGCCTGGTGGCAGCGCTGCCCACGCAGCTGTGGCCGCAGTAACGTTGCCCCTCCCCCTGTGGTCGCCGCAGTAACGTTGCCCCTCCCCCTGTGGTCGCCGCAGTAACGTTGCCCCTCCCTCTGTGGTCGCCGTAGTAACGTTGCCCCTCCCCCTGTGGTCGCCGCAGTAACGTTGCCCCTCCCCCTGTGGTCGCCGCAGTAACGTTGCCCCTCCCCCTGTGGTCGCCGCAGTAACGTTGCCCCTCCCGATGTGGTCGCCGCAGTAACGTTGCCCCTCCCTCTGTGGTCGCCGCAGTAACGGTGCCCCTCCCCCTGTGGTCGCCGCAGTAACGTTGCCCCTCCCCCTGTGGTCGCCGCAGTAACGGTGCCCCTCCCCCTGTCTGCAGGTGAGGCGTTCACCTGCCTGGAAACCGTGGTCCGGCTGGACGCCCTGCACCGGCAGCTGCGTCTGCTGGGAGACAACAACCCTGTGAGCAAGCTGCAGGTCAAGTTTGAAGCAGGTATGAGCACACATGCCCACAGGTGTGGCCTGCACCTGCACAGGTGGGGCCTGCACCTGCACAGGTGTGACCTGCACCTACACAGTTGTGACCTGCACCTGCACAGGTGTGGCCTCCACCTGCACCTGCACAGGTGTGACTAATCCTGCCCCCCCCCCCTCCAGGTGTGAACCCCAGCACTCTGATGAACCTGTTCACCTACGAGAAAGGCTTCTGCTTCGTGTCGTACCTGTCAGACCTCAGCGGAGACGTGAGGCGCTTCGACCGCTTCCTCAGGGTCAGCACACCTGAACATCTGGGCTCACACACACCTGAACATCTGGGCTCACACACACCTGTACACCTGTTATTCTGACTGATATGCAAGTTAATGTTCCTCCTCTGCCTGTAGACACTGAGACAGGTGTGTGTGTGTGTGTGTGTGTGTGTGCGTGTGTGTGTGTGTGTGTGTGTGTGTGTGTGTGTGTGTGTGTGTGTGTGTGTGCGTGCATGTGTACGTGCGCAGGACTACATCTCAGAGTTTAAGTTTCAGAGCGTGGTGGCTCAGGACCTCATCGACTACTTCCTGCGTTACTTCCCAGAGCTGCAGGACGCCGCCGTCGCTCAGAGAGAAGGTGAGTGTCATCCAGTCTGTGGCCCCTCCCCCTGAGTGACATCACTTCCTGTGGCCCCTCCCCCTGAGTGACATCACTTCCTGTGTGGCGCCTCAGGTCTGGAGTTCGAGCGCTGGCTGAGCGGCTGCGGGCCGCCCCCGTTTGAGCCGGACCTGTCAGCAGGGGGCTCTCTGACCGGGCGGGTCCAGGACCTGTGCGACCTGTGGAGGAGCGCCCGCCCCCCCGACCTGCAGGCGCTCGCCACCTACGACCTGTCGGCCTGGAGCTCCTTCCAGGTGGTCCTGTTCCTGGACCGCATGCTGGACCTGTCGCCGCTGCCACACGGTACGTTTCAGGCTAACGCTACCACACGGTACATTTCAGGCCAATGCTACCACAATGCTACCACTATGCTACCACGATACTACCACGATGCTACCACAATACAATACTACCACGATGCTACCACGATGCTACCACGATGCTACCACTATGCTACCACGATACTACCACGATGCTACCACAATACAATACTACCACGATGCTACCACGATGCTACCACAATGCTACCACAATGCTACCACAATGCTACCACAATGCTACCACTATGCTACCACGATACTACCACAATGCTACCACAATGCTACCACAATACTACCACGATGCTACCACGATACTACCACGATGCTACCACGATGCTACCACAATACAATACTACCACGATGCTACCACGATACTACCACGATGCTACCACAATGCTACCACGATGCTACCACGATACTACCACAATGCTACTACAATACAATACTACCACGATGCTACCACGATGCTACCACAATGCTACCACGATGCTACCACGATACTACCACGATGCTACCACAATGCTACCACGATGCTACCACGATACTACCACGATGCTACTACAATACAATACTACCACGATACTACCACGATGCTACCACGATACTACCACAATGCTACTACAATACAATGCTACCACGATGCTACCACGATGCTACCACGATACTACCACGATGCTACCCCGATGCTACCACGATACTACCACGATGCTACCACGATGCTACCACGATGCTACCACGATACGACCACAATGCTACCACGATGCTACCACGATGCTACCACCATACTACCACGATGCTACCACGATGCTACCACGATACAATGCTACCACAATGCTACCACGATGCTACCACGATGCTACCACGATGCTACCACGATGCTACCACAATGCTACCACGAAGCTACCACGATGCTACCACGATGCTACCACAATGCTACCACCATACTACCACAATGCTACCACGATGCTACCACCATACTACCGCAATGCTACCACGATGCTACCACGATGCTACCACCATACTACCACAATGCTACCACGAAGCTACCACGATGCTACCACGATGCTACCACAATGCTACCACCATACTACCACCATACTACCACGATGCTACCACCATACTACCACGAAGCTACCACGATGCTACCACGATGCTACCCCAATGCTACCACGATACTACCACGATACTACCACGATCCGACCACGAAGCTACCCCAATGCTACCACGATACTACCACAATGCTACCCCAATGCTACCACGATGCTACCCCAATGCTACCACGATCCGACCACGAAGCTACCATGATGCTACCACGATGCTACCACAATGCTACCACGATGCTACCACGATACTTCCACGATCCGACCACGAAGCTACCCCAATGCTACCACGATACTACCACAATGCTACCACGATGCTACCCCAATGCTACCACGATACTACCACAATGCTACCACCATACTACCACAATGCTACCACCATACTACCACAATGCTACCACGAAGCTACCACGATGGTTATTGTTAGATAAAGGGGTGTATTGATCCTGTGCTGCTGTAGCAGCCTGATCAGAGGTTATTGATCAGTGATCGTCTGTCTGTCCCAGATGTGATGGCCAGTCTGTCCGGCTGCTACTCGTCCCTGTTCGACGGTCTGAATGCTGAAGTCCAGATCCGCTGGCTGCAAATGGTGGTGAGGAACGCGTTCTACCCCGACCTGCCGCGAGTCCGAGCCTTTCTGCACAAACACGTAAGAACACGTGAGACCTCACCTCAGGTGACACACACCTGTACACACACCTGTACACACACCTGTACACACACCTGTGCGTCACACCTGTACACACACCTGTACACACACCTGTGCGTCACACCTGTACACACACCTGTACACACACCTGTACACACACCTGTGCGTCACACCTGTACACACACCTGTACACACACCTGTACACACACCTGTACACACACCTGTGCGTCACACCTGTACACACACCTGAGCTAACATTCTCCTCTCTGTAGACATCCAGGATGTACACGGTGCCGCTGTACGAGGACCTGGTTGCCGGGGTGATGAAGTGCGTTGCCGTAGAGATCTTCTACCAGACGCAGCGCCGCCTGCACCCGAACCTGAGACGTACGTTGCAGCAGATCCTGTTCCAGACCGCAGCGGCGCCGACCAATCAAAACAACCTGGTCCCATCCGTCATTCCCCCCTCCCCCTCCACCCCCCCACAGCAGCTGCCTGCTGCCACGGCAACCACCTCCACCGCTGCTGGGACAGCTACCACCATTGCTCTGCGGGACGTCAACGTCTCAGCGTGACCCGCTGTGATTGGCTGATGAGTGACAGCTTAGTTTAACACGGACAGGAAGCTCCACAGAATGTGACTCAAACTGCGGCCCTCACCGGGGGTGTGGCTAACGGTGGATCCTCCTCACGCCGCTGAGTGTTTATTCAGCTGTCATGTGACCGTGGCATGTGACCGTGGCATGTGATCGTGTCATGTGACCGTGTCATGTGACCGTGTCATGTGACCGTGTCATGTGACCGTGTCGTGTCATGTGATCGTGGCATGTGACTGTGGCATGTGTCATGTGACCGTGGCATGTGACCGTGGCATGTGTCATGTGACCGTGGCATGTGACCGTGGCATGTGTCATGTGACCGTCGCATGTGTCATGTGACCGTGTCATGTGACCGTGTCGTGTCATGTGATCGTGGCATGTGACTGTGGCATGTGTCATGTGACCGTGTCATGTGACCGTGTCGTGTCATGTGATCGTGGCATGTGACTGTGGCATGTGTCATGTGACCGTGGCATGTGACCGTGGCATGTGTCATGTGACCGTCGCATGTGTCATGTGACCGTGGCATGTGACCGTGGCATGTGATCGTGTCATGTGTCATGTGATCGTGGCATGTGACTGTGGCATGTGTCATGTGACCATGGCATGTGACCGTGGCATGTGACCGTGGCATGTGACCGTGGCATGTGTCATGTGACCGTGGCATGTGACCGTGGCATGTGACCGTGGCATGTGTCATGTGACCGTGGCATGTGACCGTGGCATGTGACCGTGGCATGTGTCATGTGACCGTGGCATGTGACCGTGGCATGTGACTGTGGCATGTGTCATGTGACCGTGGTATGTGACCGTGGCATGTGTCATGTGACCGTGGCATGTGACCGTGGCATGTGACCGTGGCATGTGTCATGTGACCGTGGCATGTGACGTGGCATGTGTCATGTGACCGTGGCATGTGATCGTGTCATGTGACCGTGTCATGTGACCATGTGATCGTGGCATGTGACTGTGGCATGTGTCATGTGACCATGGCATGTGATCGTGTCATGTGACCGTGTCATGTGTCATGTGACCGTGTCATGTGTCATGTGACCGTGTCATGTGTCATGTGACCGTGTCATGTGTCATGTGACCGTGTCTTCACATCTCGGACATCTTTGTTGATGTTCCTCCTGCAGAATCCTCCGAGCTGCTATTGCTTCAGCTGTTTCAGAGCTGCGATCTGATTAGCTGAGAGCTGACTTATTACCACCACAGTTAATGGCTTTTTTGCCGTGTGCCTGAACCAGACTGATCCCAGGACCAGGACCTGTGGTTGAATCAAAAGAAAAAGAAAATGCTATTTTTGTCCAAGTGATTGACAGAAGAACTGAAATCAAAAGGTTTTCTTTGCTCATCAGAGACGACACCTTCTCACAGGTCCAGATGAGAACCGCTGCGTTCATTGCCTCCGAACAGAACCGAGTTCCACTGAACCCTACCTCCATCTGGTCCGACCCGGCTGCAGACCAGGACTTAGAACCCTCAGGTCCAGCAGACGCCTTCACCTGAGTGGCCTTCCTGCCCCTCCGGGGGCCGTTTTTACTCCACCAGCAGCAGAAAAGCTCCTGTTTGTGTCTGAACTCTGGTTCGCTCACCTGGAACCAAAAAAAACACTGATCTGAACAACTGTGAGTTCCCAGCAGACATGAACGCCTCGTCAGAATGAAACCTCAGATTTCTACTTCCTGTTCCCTTCTGATTAAACTTTCAGATTAAAGTAAAAAATAATGAATAAAACAGAATAATTCATTTGAATTATTCTGTTCATCAGAAATAATCTGAAACTTAACATCATTAATACTGAGCCACGTGTTTGTAAACAAATTTATTTATTGTTTCTTTAACAAATCATCAAAAAGTTTTTTTTATGTCATGTTTAAAACCTCCTCTGTTTGGGTACTTTTACTTTGAAAGGATTTGAATCCGCTTCCGGCTTTTACTTGCAGGTGAAACCGGAAATTGGAAGTCGGACAATAACAGATCTTTTGATGTCTGCAAGTTTGACCATTAATGTGCCTTCACAATAAAAGATTGAGTTGATGTATGCTCTTTGTTTTTATTGGAAGTTAAAATCCTTCAGATTTGATTCGGTTTGATCTAAACTCTGCAGTTCAGGTGGAGTTTAGGGTCAGAAAGTTTTAGGCTCTGAAACCTGAAATGAGTCAATGCGCACTGTAGGAGCTTTTTACAAAGTTAGTTTTTGTTTTTTGGTTCTAGCTGTAAATTTAATTAGCTAATTATGAGTAACTTTATTTGATTCATTTCAGTGCTTTATTTAGATCAGATTTTTCTTGCTAATATTGTTTGTTAGTTTTTTGTTTTAGAATATTTTGCTAATTGGGTCACACTGGGAACCTGGAGTCCCAGCATGCACCGGGGTGGACCGATGGTTTGTTACCAGGGAAAAAGGAGAGAGCAGCAGGTTTTCTTTCTTCTTTTGTTTGTTTTATTGTTTGGAAAAAAATCATCAGAAAAACGCAAGAATTAATTTTTGGACATTCATCTTCTTTTTGCCTGCGTTAAACCACATCCCCCATGGTGCATCAGTGGTCTTTTGATTTTGTTTAAGTTTAATTTGTTTTTTTTTATGGACAAATGGCCACTACACGCACACTTCGTGCACGTGTGACGCATCTCTGAGTCCGGGCTCCTCTAACTCTTATTTTGAAGGGATAACCAGGAAGTGACGTAGTGTCCGTGCACTTTCTGACGGCGGTGACGGCGGAGGTGACTGAGCATCAGACACGCCGCAGCTGGACCGACACAACTGGACCGGAACCGAGCCGGGAGCCGCGGCACCTGCGCGCACACGCACAGCGGGACAGACGGGCGGGCGGTCACGTGGGCGAACAGCTGGACCCGGACACGCGCAGGTGTCTGTATCTCTCAGCATCCCGCTGAAGGCTCGCGCAGGTCCGGGGCCGCGCCGGGCTCCTGCACGGGGGCGAGCATGGCGGAGGGGACCCGGGTCATCTACCACCTGGAGGACCAGGACACCCCGTACCTGGTCCGGCTCAGCGTGCCCGCGCAGCGCGTCACCCTGGCGGATTTCAAGCAGGTTCTGAACAAACCGAACCTCAAGTTCTTCTTCAAGTCCGTGGACGCCGACTTCGGGTGAGTCGCTCACGAGGGCTCGAGTTGTTTGTTTACTTGTTTGTTCACCGGGATGTTATGTGTTTATGTAACCGGCTGAGACTCAGAGCGGGACCGGTTCCGGTCCTGAGTCAGCTGATCAGTGATGAAGATGAGGATGAGGATGGTGATGGTGATGATGATGAAGATGGTGATGGTGATGAAGATGGTGGTGATGATGATGATGGTGATGATGATGATGATGATGATGATGATGAAGATGGTGATGGTGATGAAGATGATGATGGTGATGGTGGTGATGATGATGATGGTGATGATGGTGGTGATGAAGATGGTGATGGTGATGGTGGTGAAGATGATGATGGTGGTGATGAAGATGATGATGAAGATGATGATGATGGCGGTGAAGATGATGGTGATGATGATGAAGATGAAGATGGTGATGATGATGATGATGATGATGATGATGGTGGTGATGAAGATGGTGATGATGATGATGATGGTGGTGATGATGATGATGATGATGATGGTGATGATGGTAATGATGAAGATGATGATGATGATGGTGGTGAAGATGATGATGGTGGTGATGAAGATGATGATGATGGTGGTGATGATGGTGGTGATGAAGATGATGATGAAGATGATGATGATGATGATGAAGATGACGATGATGGCGGTGAAGATGATGGTGATGATGATGATGATGAAGATGATGATGGTGATGGTGGTGATGATGATGATGGTGATGATGAAGATGGTGATGGTGAGGATGATGGTGATGATGATGATGATGGTGGTGATGAAGATGGTGATGGTGAGGATGATGGTGATGATGATGATGATGGTGGTGATGATGATGATGATGGTGGTGATGAAGATGGTGATGATGATGATGATGGTGGTGATGATGATGGTGATGATGATGATGATGATGATGATGATGATGATGGTGATGATGA
>NC_134514.1:460617-558117 GCF_027942865.1 Odontesthes bonariensis | reverse complement strand
GTGATGATGAAGATGGTGATGGTGGTGATGATGATGGTGATGATGAAGATGGTGATGATGATGATGATGGTGGTGATGGTGATGATGATGATGATGATGGTGATGATGGTAATGATGATGATGAAGATGATGATGGTGGTGATGATGATGGTGATGATGAAGATGGTGGTGATGAATATGATGGTGGTGGTGAAGATGGTGGTAATGATGATGATGATGAAGATGGTGGTGATGATGGTGGTGATGATGAAGATGGTGATGATGGTGATGATGATGGTGGTGGTGATGATGGTGATGATGAAGATGATGATGATGGTGGTGATGAAGATGGTGATGATGATGATGATGGTGGTGATGGTGATGATGATGATGATGATGGTGATGATGGTAATGATGATGATGAAGATGATGATGATGATGGTGGTGATGATGATGAAGATGATGATGATGATGGTGGTGAAGATGATGATGGTGGTGATGAAGATGATGGTGGTGAAGATGATGATGAAGATGATGATGATGATGATGATGATGATGATGAAGATGGTGATGGTGATGAAGATGATGATGGTGGTGGTGATGATGATGATGGTGGTGATAATGAAGATGAAGATGATGATGATGGTGGTGAAGATGATGATGGTGCTGATGATGATGAAGATGGTGATGAAGATGATGATGGTGGTGATGAAGATGATGATGGTGGATATGATGATGGTGGTGAAGATGATGATGGTGGTGATGATGATGAAGATGGTGATGGTGATGAAGATGATGATGGTGGTGATGATGAAGATGGTGATGGTGGTGGTGGGGATGATGATGGTGGTGATGATGAAGATGGTGATGGTGATGGTGATGATGGTGATGGTGATGGTGATGATGGTGATGGTGATGATGGTGATGGTGATGATGGTGGTGATGAAGATGATGATGATGGTGGTGAAGATGATGATGATGATGATAATGATGAAGATGACGATGATGGTGGTGAAGATGATGATGAAGATGATGATGGTGGTGATGATGATGAAGATGGTGATGGTGATGAAGATGATGATGGTGATGATGATGAAGATGATGATGATGGTGGTGAAGATGATGATGGTGGTGATGATGATGATGATGGTGGTGATGATGAAGATGAAGATGATGATGATGGTGAAGATGATGATGGTGGTGATGATGATGATGGTGGTGATGATGAAGATGGTGATGAAGATGATGATGATGGTGGTGAAGATGATGATGGTGGTGATGATGATGATGATGGTGGTGATGATGAAGATGAAGATGATGATGATGGTGAAGATGATGATGGTGGTGAAGATGATGATGGTGGTGATGATGGTGATGATGGTGATGGTGATGGTGGTGGTGATGATGATGGTGATGATGATGGTGGTGGTGATGATGGTGATGAAGATGGTGATGGTGGTGGTGATGATGATGGTGATGATGATGGTGGTGGTGATGATGGTGATGATGAAGATGGTGATGGTGGTGGTGATGATGATGGTGATGATGATGTTGATGGTGATGATGATGAAGATGGTGATGGTGGTGGTGATGATGATGGTGATGGTGATGAAGATGGTGATGGTGGTGATGATGATGGTGATGATGAAGATGGTGATGGTGGTGGTGATGAATATGATGGTGGTGGTGAAGATGGTGGTAATGATGATGATGATGAAGATGGTGGTGATGATGGTGGTGATGATGAAGATGGTGATGGTGGTGATGATGATGGTGATGATGAAGATGGTGATGGTGATGGTGGTGATGATGAAGATAAAGATGGTGATGATGGTGGTGATGGTAATGATGATGATGATGTTGGCCGGTGATGATGATGAAGACGGTGGTGATGATGTTGATGGTTATGATGATGATGATGTTGATGGTTATGATGATGAAGATGGTTGTGATGGTGGTTATGATGATGAAGATGGTTGTGATGGTGATGTTGGTGGTGATGATGATGAAGATGGTTGTGATGGTGGTTATGATGATGATGATGTTGGTGGCTATGATGATGAAGATGGTTGTGATGGTGATGTTGGTGGTGATGATGATGAAGATGGTTGTGATGGTGGTTATGATGATGAAGATGGTTGTGATGTTGGTGGTGATGATGATGAAGATGGTTGTGATGGTGGTTATGATGATGATGATGTTGGTGGTTATGATGATGAAGATGGTTGTGATGGTGGTTATGATGATGAAGATGGTTGTGATGCTGGTTATGATGATGAAGATGGTTGTGATGGTGGTTATGATGATGATTATGTTGGTGGTTATGATGATGATGCTGGTTATGATGATGAAGATGGTTGTGATGGTGGTTATGATGATGATTATGTTGGTGGTTATGATGATGAAGATGGATGTGATGGTGGTTATGATGATGATGATGTTGGTGGTTATGATGATGATGCTGGTTATGATGATGAAGATGGTTGTGATGGTGGTTATGATGATGAAGATGGTTGTGATGGTGATGTTGGTGGTTATGATGATGAAGATGGTTGTGATGGTGGTTATGATGATGATGATGTTGGTGGTTATGATGATGATGATGATGGTGGTTATGATGATGATGATGTTGGTGGTTATGATGATGAAGATGGATGTGATGGTGGTTATGATGATGATTATGTTGGTGGTTATGATGATGAAGATGGATGTGATGGTGGTTATGATGATGATGATGTTGGTGGTTATGATGATGATGCTGGTTATGATGATGAAGATGGTTGTGATGGTGGTTATGATGATGATTATGTTGGTGGTTATGATGATGAAGATGGATGTGATGGTGGTTATGATGATGATGCTGGTTATGATGATGAAGATGGTTGTGATGGTGGTTATGATGATGAAGATGGTTGTGATGGTGATGTTGGTGGTTATGATGATGAAGATGGTTGTGATGGTGGTTATGATGATGAAGATGGTTGTGATGGTGATGTTGGTGGTGATGATGATGAAGATGGTTGTGATGGTGGTTATGATGATGATGATGTTGGTGGCTATGATGATGAAGATGGTTGTGATGGTGATGTTGGTGGTGATGATGATGAAGATGGTTGTGATGGTGGTTATGATGATGAAGATGGTTGTGATGTTGGTGGTGATGATGATGAAGATGGTTGTGATGGTGGTTATGATGATGATGATGTTGGTGGTTATGATGATGAAGATGGTTGTGATGGTGGTTATGATGATGAAGATGGTTGTGATGGTGGTTATGATGATGATTATGTTGGTGGTTATGATGATGAAGATGGATGTGATGGTGGTTATGATGATGATTATGTTGGTGGTTATGATGATGAAGATGGATGTGATGGTGGTTATGATGATGATGATGTTGGTGGTTATGATGATGATGCTGGTTATGATGATGAAGATGGTTGTGATGGTGGTTATGATGATGATTATGTTGGTGGTTATGATGATGAAGATGGATGTGATGGTGGTTATGATGATGATGATGTTGGTGGTTATGATGATGATGCTGGTTATGATGATGAAGATGGTTGTGATGGTGGTTATGATGATGAAGATGGTTGTGATGGTGATGTTGGTGGTTATGATGATGAAGATGGTTGTGATGGTGGTTATGATGATGATGATGTTGGTGGTTATGATGATGATGATGTTGGTGGTTATGATGATGATGGTGGTTATGATGATGATGATGTTGGTGGTTATGATGATGAAGATGGATGTGATGGTGGTTATGATGATGATTATGTTGGTGGTTATGATGATGAAGATGGATGTGATGGTGGTTATGATGATGATGATGTTGGTGGTTATGATGATGATGCTGGTTATGATGATGAAGATGGATGTGATGGTGGTTATGATGATGATGATGTTGGTGGTTATGATGATGATGGTGGTTATGATGATGATGATGTTGGTGGTTATGATGATGAAGATGGATGTGATGGTGGTTATGATGATGATTATGTTGGTGGTTATGATGATGAAGATGGATGTGATGGTGGTTATGATGATGATTATGTTGGTGGTTATGATGATGAAGATGGTTGTGATGGTGGTTATGATGATGATTATGTTGGTGGTTATGATGATGAAGATGGATGTGATGGTGGTTATGATGATGATGCTGGTTATGATGATGAAGATGGTTGTGATGGTGGTTATGATGATGAAGATGGTTGTGATGGTGATGTTGGTGGTTATGATGATGAAGATGGTTGTGATGGTGGTTATGATGATGATGATGTTGGTGGTTATGATGATGATGATGTTGGTGGTTATGATGATGAAGATGGATGTGATGGTGGTTATGATGATGATGATGTTGGTGGTTATGATGATGAAGATGGTGGTGATGGTGGTTATGATGATGATGATGTTGGTGGTTATGATGATGATGATGATGATGTTGGTGGTTATGATGATGATGATGTTGGTGGTTATGATGATGAAGATGGATGTGATGGTGGTTATGATGATGATGATGTTGGTGGTTATGATGATGAAGATGGATGTGATGGTGGTTATGATGATGATGATGTTGGTGGTTATGATGATGAAGATGGTTGTGATGGTGGTTATGATGATGATGATGTTGGTGGTTATGATGATGATGCTGGTTATGATGATGAAGATGGTTGTGATGGTGGTTATGATGATGATGATGTTGGTGGTTATGATGATGAAGATGGTTGTGATGGTGGTTATGATGATGATGATGTTGGTGGTTATGATGATGAAGATGGTGGTGATGATGTTGATGGTTATGATGATGATGATGTTTGGTGGTTATGATGATGAAGATGGTGGTGATGATGTTGATGGTTATGATGATGATGATGATGCTGGTTATGATGATGAAGATGGTTGTGATGGTGGTTATGATGATGATGATGTTGGTGGTTATGATGATGAAGATGGTTGTGATGGTGGTTATGATGATGATGATGTTGGTGGTTATGATGATGATGCTGGTTATGATGATGAAGATGGTTGTGATGGTGGTTATGATGATGAAGATGTTGGTGGTTATGATGATGAAGATGGTTGTGATGGTGGTTATGATGATGATGATGATGTTGGTGGTTATGATGATGAAGATGTTGGTGGTTATGATGATGGAGATGGTTGTGATGGTGGTTATGATGATGATGATGATGATGTTGGTGGTTATGATGATGAAGATGGTGGTGATGATGTTGATGGTTATGATGATGATGATGTTGGTGGTTATGATGATGAAGATGGTTGTGATGGTGGTTATGATGATGATGATGTTGGTGGTTATGATGATGAAGATGGTTGTGATGGTGGTTATGATGATGATGATATTGGTGGTTATGATGATGAAGATGGTTGTGATGGTGGTTATGATGATGAAGATGTTGGTGGTTATGATGATGATTATGTTTGTGGTTATGATGATGAAGATGGTTGTGATGGTGGTTATGATGATGATGATGTTGGTGGTTATGATGATGATGATGTTGGTGGTTATGATGATGAAGATGGATGTGATGGTGGTTATGATGATGATGATGTTGGTGGTTATGATGATGAAGATGGTGGTGATGGTGGTTATGATGATGATGATGTTGGTGGTTATGATGATGATGATGATGATGTTGGTGGTTATGATGATGATGATGTTGGTGGTTATGATGATGAAGATGGATGTGATGGTGGTTATGATGATGATGATGTTGGTGGTTATGATGATGAAGATGGATGTGATGGTGGTTATGATGATGATGATGTTGGTGGTTATGATGATGAAGATGGTTGTGATGGTGGTTATGATGATGATGATGTTGGTGGTTATGATGATGATGCTGGTTATGATGATGAAGATGGTTGTGATGGTGGTTATGATGATGATGATGTTGGTGGTTATGATGATGAAGATGGTTGTGATGGTGGTTATGATGATGATGATGTTGGTGGTTATGATGATGAAGATGGTGGTGATGATGTTGATGGTTATGATGATGATGATGTTTGGTGGTTATGATGATGAAGATGGTGGTGATGATGTTGATGGTTATGATGATGATGATGATGCTGGTTATGATGATGAAGATGGTTGTGATGGTGGTTATGATGATGATGATGTTGGTGGTTATGATGATGAAGATGGTTGTGATGGTGGTTATGATGATGATGATGTTGGTGGTTATGATGATGATGCTGGTTATGATGATGAAGATGGTTGTGATGGTGGTTATGATGATGAAGATGTTGGTGGTTATGATGATGAAGATGGTTGTGATGGTGGTTATGATGATGATGATGATGTTGGTGGTTATGATGATGAAGATGTTGGTGGTTATGATGATGGAGATGGTTGTGATGGTGGTTATGATGATGATGATGATGATGTTGGTGGTTATGATGATGAAGATGGTGGTGATGATGTTGATGGTTATGATGATGATGATGTTGGTGGTTATGATGATGAAGATGGTTGTGATGGTGGTTATGATGATGATGATGTTGGTGGTTATGATGATGAAGATGGTTGTGATGGTGGTTATGATGATGATGATATTGGTGGTTATGATGATGAAGATGGTTGTGATGGTGGTTATGATGATGAAGATGTTGGTGGTTATGATGATGATTATGTTGATGGTTATGATGATGAAGATGGTTGTGATGGTGGTTATGATGATGATGATGTTGGTGGTTATGATGATGAAGATGGTTGTGATGGTGGTTATGATGATGATGATGTTGGTGGTTATGATGATGATGCTGGTTATGATGATGAAGATGGTTGTGATGGTGGTTATGATGATGATGATGTTGGTGGTTATGATGATGAAGATGGTTGTGATGGTGGTTATGATGATGATGATGTTGGTGGTTATGATGATGAAGATGGTTGTGATGATGTTGATGGTTATGATGATGATGATGTTTGTGGTTATGATGATGAAGATGGTTGTGATGGTGGTTATGATGATGATGATGTTGGTGGTTATGATGATGAAGATGGTGGTGATGATGTTGATGGTTATGATGATGATGCTGGTTATGATGATGAAGATGGTTGTGATGGTGGTTATGATGATGATGATGTTGGTGCTTATGATGATTATGATGATGATGTGTTACAGGGTGGTCAAAGAGGAGATCAGTGATGATGACGCCAGGCTGCCGTGCGTGAACGGACGGGTCGTATGTTGGGTCAGAACACGCACACACACTTTCATCTCGTCTTTTTCTTCTTCTTCTTCACCTTTTTCATCATCTTCATCTTTTTCTTCTTCTCCTTCTGCTCCTCTGCAGGTGGTGTCATCAGAATCCTGTCAGCCAGATTTCAGGGGCTCAGACGTCCAGTCTGTGGCCACGCCCTCCTCTCTGGCCCCTCCCCCTATAGAGAGGACAGGGGGGATCGGAGACTCCAGACCGCCGTCGTTCCAGTGAGTTCCTGCTGCACGGATCTGTGCAAACAGGAAGTGATGTCATACGTGATTAAACCCTTTGTGTGTGTGTCAGTGCTGCGGCCGTCTGCCCCGAAGAGTCTCAGAGGTCAGAGGTCAAACCTGTGGTTTCACCGTCAGAGAGGCTGCAGAGTGGCGAGGGCGAGCGAGGTGAGAAACGCATGCAGAGAGATGCTTCCTTGTTCCCTCATTTGCTACCTTGTTCCCTCAGATAATCCCTTGTTCCCTCATTTGCTACCTTGTTCCCTCACATGCTCCCTTGTTCCCTCAGATGCTTCCTAAGATGCTTTCTTGTTCCCTCATTTGCTCCCTTGTTCCCTCACATGCACCCTTGTTCCCTCAGATGCTTCCTCAGATGCTCCCTTGTTCCCTCATTTGCTACCTTGTTCCCTCACATGCTCCCTTGTTCCGTCAGATGCTTCCTCAGATGCTTCCTTGTTCCCTCAGATGCTACTTTGTTCCCTCAGATGCTTCCTTGTTCCCTTCAATGCTACTTTGTTCCCCCAGATTATTCCTTGTTCCCTCATATGCTTCCTTCTTCACTCAGATACTCCCTTGTTCCCTCACATGCTTCCTAAGATGCTTTCTTGTTCCCTCATTTGCTACCTTGTTCCCTCACATGCTCCCTTGTTCCCTCAGATGCTTCCTAAGATGCTTTCTTGTTCCCTCATTTGCTACCTTGTTCCCTCACATGCACCCTTGTTCCCTCAGATGCTTCCTCAGATGCTCCCTTGTTCCCTCATTTGCTACCTTGTTCCCTCACATGCTCCCTTGTTCCCTCAGATGCTTCCTCAGATGCTCCCTTGTTCCCTCATTTGCTACCTTGTTCCCTCACATGCACCCTTGTTCCCTCAGATGCTTCCTCAGATGCTCCCTTGTTCCCTCATTTGCTACCTTGTTCCCTCACATGCTCCCTTGTTCCCTCAGATGCTTCCTCAGATGCTCCCTTGTTCCCTCAGATGCTTCCTTGTTCCCTCATATGCTACTTTGTTCCCTCAGATGCTTCCTTGTTCCCTTCAATGCTACTTTGTTCCCCCAGATTATTCCTTGTTCCCTCATATGCTTCCTTCTTCACTCAGATACTCCCTTGTTCCCTCAGATGCTTCCTTGTTCCCTCATATGCTCCCTTGTTGCCTTCAATGCTCCCTTGGTCCCTCAGATGTTCCCTTGTTCCCTCAGATGCTTCCTTGTTCCCTCAGATGCTCCCTTGTTCCCTCAGATGCTTCCTCTTTCCCTCAGATTCTCCCTTGTTCACTCAGATTCTCCCTTGTTCCCTCATATGCCCCCTTGTTCCCTCAGATGCTCCTTTGTTCCTTCAGATACTTCCTTGTTCCCTCAGATGCTTCCTTGTTCCCTCAGATGCTCCCTTGTTCCCTCAGATGCTCCCTTGTTCCCTCAGATACTCCTTTGTTCCCTCAGATGCTTCCTTGTTCCCTCAGATGCTTCCTTATTCCCCCAGATTATTCCTTGTTCCCTCATATGCTTCCTTCCTCACTCAGATGCTCCCTTGTTCCCTCAGATGCTTCCTTGTTCCCTCAGATGCTCCTTTGTTCCCTCAGATGCTTCCTTGTTCCCTCAGATGCTCCCTTATTCTCTCAGATGCTCCCTTGTTCCCTCAGATGCTTCCTTATTCCCCCAGATTATTCCTTGTTCCCTCATATGCTTTCTTCCTCACTCAGATGCTCCCTTGTTCCCTCAGATGCTTCCTTGTTCCCTCAGATACTCCCTTGTTCCCTCAGATGCTTCCTTGGTCCCTCAGATGCTCCTTTGTTCCCTTAGATGCTTCCTTGTTCCCTCAGATGCTCCCTTATTCTCTCAGATGCTCCCTTGTTCCCTCAGATACTTCCTTGTTCCCTCAGATGCTTCCTCAGATGCTTCCTTGTTCCTTCAGATTTTCCCTTGTTCCCTCAGATGCTTCCGTGTTCCCTCAGATGCTTCCTTGTTCCCTCAGATGCTCCCTTGGTCCCTCAGATGCTTCTTTGTTCCATCAGACGCTTCCTTGTTCCCTCAGATGCTTCCTCATATGCTTCCTTCCTCACTCAGATGCTTCCTTGTTCCCTCAGATGTTCCCTCATATGCTTCCTTCCTCACTCAGATGCTTCTTTGTTCCCTCAGATGCTCCCTTGGTCCCTCAGATGCTTCCTTGTTCCCTCAGAGGCTTCCTTGTTCCCTCAGATGCTCCCTTCTTCTCTCAGATGCTTCCTTGTTCCCTCAGATGCTTCCTTGTTTGTTCAGATGCTCCCTTGTTCCCTCAGATGCTTCCTTGTTCCCTCAGATGCTTCCTCAGATGCTCCTTTGATCCCTCAGTTGCTTCCTTGTTCCCTCAGATGCTTCCTTGTTCCCTCAGATTCTCCCTTGTTCCCTCTGATGCTTCCTTGTTCCCTCAGATTCTCCCTTGTTCCCTCTGATGCTTCCTTGTTCCGTCAGATTTATTCGTGTTCCCTCAGATGCTCCTTTGTTCCTTCAGATACTTCCTTGTTCCCTCAGATGCTTCCTTGTTCCCTCAGATGCTCCCTTGTTCCCTCAGATGCTTCCTTATTCCCTCAGATTCTCCCTTGTTCACTCAGATTCTCCCTTGTTCCCTCATATGCTCCCTTGTTCCCTCAGATGCTCCTTTGTTCCTTCAGATACTTCCTTGTTCCCTCAGATGCTTCTTTGTTCCCTCAGATTCTCCCTTGTTCCCTCAGATGCTCCCTTGTTCCCTCAGATGCTTCCTTTGTTCCCTCAGATGCTTCCTTATTCCCCCAGATTATTCCTTGTTCCCTCAGATACTCCCTTGTTCCCTCAAATGCTCCCTTGTTCCCTCCGACGCTTCCTTGGTCCCTCAGATGCTCCCTTCTACCCTCAGATGCATCCTTGTTCCCTCAGATGCTTCCTCAGATGCTCTCTTGTTCCCTAGGATGCTTCCTTGTTCCCTCAGATTCTCCCTTGTTCCCTCAGATGCTTCCTTGTTCCCTCAGATTCTTCCTAGTTCCCTATGATACTTCCTTGTTCCCTCGGATTCTCCCTTGTTCCCTCTGATGCTTCCTTGTTCCCTCAGATTCTCCCTTGTTCCCTCTGATGCTTCCTTGTTCCCTCAGATTCTCCCTTGTTCCCTCTGATGCTTCCTTGTTCCCTCAGATTCTCCCTTGTTCCCTAGGATGCTTCCTTGTTCCCTCAGATTCTCCCTTGTTCCCTCAGATGCTTCCTTGTTCCCTCAGATTCTCCCTTGTTCCCTCAGATGCTTCCTTGTTCCCTCAGATTCTTCCTTGTTCCCTATGATACTTCCTTGTTCCCTCGGATTCTCCCTTGTTCCCTCTGATGCTTCCTTGTTCCCTCAGATTCTCCCTTGTTCCCTCTGATGCTTCCTTGTTCCCTCAGATGATTCCTTGTTCCCTCATATGCTCCCTTGTTCCCTCAGATGCTCCTTTGTTCCTTCAGATACTTCCTTGTTCCCTCAGATGCTCCCTTGTTCCCTCAGATGCTTCCCTTGTTCCCTCAGATGCTTCCTTTGTTCCCTCAGATGCTTCTTTATACCCTCAGATTCTCCCTTGTTCCCTCAGATGCTCCCTTGTTCCCTCAGATGCTTCCTTTGTTCCCTCAGATGCTTCCTTATTCCCCCAGATTATTCCTTGTTCCCTCAGATACTCCCTTGTTCCCTCAAATGCTCCCTTGTTCCCTCAGATGCTTCATTGTTCCCTCAGATGCTCCCTTGTTCCCTCAAATGCTCCCTTGTTCCCTCCGACGCTTCCTTGGTCCCTCAGATGCTCCCTTCTACCCTCAGATGCATCCTTGTTCCCTCAGATGCTTCCTCAGATGCTCTCTTGTTCCCTAGGATGCTTCCTTGTTCCCTCAGATTCTCCCTTGTTCCCTCAGATGCTTCCTTGTTCCCTCAGATTCTTACTAGTTCCCTATGATACTTCCTTGTTCCCTCGGATTCTCCCTTGTTCCCTCTGATGCTTCCTTGTTCCCTCAGATTCTCCCTTGTTCCCTCTGATGCTTCCTTGTTCCCTCAGATTCTCCTTTGTTCCCTCTGATGCTTCCTTGTTCCCTCAGATTCTCCCTTGTTCCCTCTGATGCTTCCTTGTTCCCTCAGATTCTCCCTTGTTCCCTCAGATGCTTCCTTGTTCCCTCAGATTCTTACTAGTTCCCTATGATACTTCCTTGTTCCCTCGGATTCTCCCTTGTTCCCTCTGATGCTTCCTTGTTCCCTCAGATTCTCCCTTGTTCCCTCTGATGCTTCCTTGTTCCCTCAGATTCTCCCTTGTTCCCTCTGATGCTTCCTTGTTCCCTCAGATTCTCCTTTGTTCCCTCTGATGCTTCCTTGTTCCCTCAGATTCTCCCTTGTTCCCTCTGATGCTTCCTTGTTCCCTCAGATTCTCCCTTGTTCCCTAGGATGCTTCCTTGTTCCCTCAGATGCTTCCTTGTTCCCTCAGATTCTTCCTTGTTCCCTATGATACTTCCTTGTTCCCTCGGATTCTCCCTTGTTCCCTCTGATGCTTCCTTGTTCCCTCAGATTCTCCCTTGTTCCCTCTGATGCTTCCTTGTTCCCTCAGATTCTCCCTTGTTCCCTCTGATGCTTCCTTGTTCCCTCAGATTCTCCCTTGTTCCCTAGGATGCTTCCTTGTTCCCTCAGATTCTCCCTTGTTCCCTCAGATGCTTCCTTGTTCTCTCAGATTCTCCCTTGTTCCCTAGGATGCTTTCTTGTTCCCTCAGATTCTCCCTTGTTCCCTCTGATGCTTCCTTGTTCCCTCTGATGCTTCCTTGTTCTCTCAGATTCTCCCTTGTTCCCTAGGATGCTTTCTTGTTCCCTCAGATTCTCCCTTGTTCCCTCTGATGCTTCCTTGTTCCCTCGGATTCTCCTTTGTTCCCTCTGATGCTTCCTTGTTCCCTCAGATTCTCCCTTGTTCCCTCTGATGCTTTCTTGTTCCCTCAGATTCTCCCTTGTTCCCTCAGATGCTTCCTTGTTCCCTCAGATGCTCCCTTGTTCCCTAGGATGCTTTCTTGTTCCCTCAGATTCTCCCTTGTTCCCTCAGATGCTTCCTTGTTCTCTCAGATTCTCCCTTGTTCCCTCAGATGCTTCCTTGTTCCCTCTGATGCTCCCTTGTTCCCTCTGATGCTTCCTTGTTCCCTCTGATGCTTTCTTGTTCCCTCAGATTCTCCCTTGTTCCCTCAGATGCTTCCTTGTTCCCTCAGATGCTCCCTTGTTCCCTAGGATGCTTTCTTGTTCCCTCAGATTCTCCCTTGTTCCCTCTGATGCTTCCTTGTTCCCTCTGATGCTTCCTTGTTCTCTCAGATTCTCCCTTGTTCCCTAGGATGCTTTCTTGTTCCCTCAGATTCTCCCTTGTTCCCTCTGATGCTTCCTTGTTCCCTCGGATTCTCCCTTGTTCCCTCTGATGCTTCCTTGTTCCCTCAGATTCTCCTTTGTTCCCTCTGATGCTTCCTTGTTCCCTCAGATTCTCCCTTGTTCCCTCTGATGCTTTCTTGTTCCCTCGGATTCTCCCTTGTTCCCTCTGATGCTTCCTTGTTCCCTCAGATTCTCCTTTGTTCCCTCTGATGCTTCCTTGTTCCCTCAGATTCTCCCTTGTTCCCTCAGATGCTTTCTTGTTCCCTCAGATTCTCCCTTGTTCCCTCAGATGCTTCCTTGTTCTCTCAGATTCTCCCTTGTTCCCTAGGATGCTTTCTTGTTCCCTCAGATTCTCCCTTGTTCCCTCTGATGCTTTCTTGTTCCCTCAGATTCTCCCTTGTTCCCTCAGATGCTTCCTTGTTCCCTCAGATGCTTCCTTGTTCCCTCAGATTCTCCCTTGTTCCCTCAGATGCTTCCTTGTTCCCTCAGATGCTTCCTTGTTCCCTCAGATTCTCCCTTGTTCCCTCAGATGCTTCCTTATTCCCTCAGATTCTCCCTTGTTCCCTCAGATGCTTCCTTGTTCCCTCAGATTCTCCCTTTTTCACGTCGTCCGTCTCAGTGTTGAGGGGAAGAGTTAAGGGGGCGTGGCCTGTAGACGACCTCGGAGCAGCTGGATACACAACAAACTGTCTCTGATTTGCTCCCGTCTCTAAAGGTCAGAAGGGGGCGGAGCCAGCAGGTGGAGGAGAGAACTCATCCACCCAACAGAGCAGCGAGTTGGAGACGACCAGCTTCTGTTCGTCTGAGGAAGACTCAGGAGGAAGGTGAGTTTTGAGAAGTAAAGTCACCTTTATGATGAAGGATCCCGACCTGAACCGGCCCCACAGTGCCGGGGGGCTCACACACAGATCTGTTTTTATGACCGTGGTGTCACCTCCACACCTGTAGGCGGAGCCAACGAGCAGATGAAATGTGCAGAATTCTCTGATGTAACTTTAAAATGGAGATTTGTGGCAGGTTTCCTTTGTTAACTGTCGAGTTTAAAACAAACTAAACGAACTTGAAATGTCTCTCTGTTGGCAGAACTTTGGTTTCAGTTAAAACTGTGATGGATGCTAATCTGACCATCAACAGCTGCCATTAACCTGCTGTTTTTGATACTTCTCACATTATTAATACTTAAATTAATGTTAGTTTATTAAACTTTTTTATCATTTATTAGTTTTAGGCGTCAGAGCTAAACGAAGCAGCAGCCAATGAACAGAAATGTGGTTCTGCCCCTTTAAAGGCCTCTGTCATGTGACTCTGTGACAGCAGCAGCAGCTCTCGCTGTGATTGGTCAGTGTGTCTGACACACATTCACCTGCCCTCCAGGGGTTTTCTTCTGCTCCAGTTAACCCGTTCATTCACCCCTGCCCTGATTGGCTGCTGCAGGTCACATGATGGGCGGAGAGGTTTGTTTTGTCCCGCAGATAAAAGCGTCCCATCAGATCTGAGAGCAGGACGAATGTTCCCCACGCTCCACATCTTCGTGTTTCACTTTTAAACGTCATTATTTCATCTGTAAATTCTCTGAAACACTTTATCATTGATCCTGATATTTTTCACAGGTTTGTAGATTTAATCTGTTTGAACATTTATTTGCAGTTTAAATTCTGATTTCTTCACGGAGTTTTGAATTTGTTGCTGTCGCAGTTAAAGTTGGTTAAACCTAAATCTGTGAACGTTTTGTATCATTTTTATTTGTTTCTGAAATAATTGATCTTTTTCACATGTTTTTGATCTCTTTATTTATTTAATCTTATGTTCTCGGTTTCATTCTTTCTGTTTCTCTGTGATGTCACACCAGGTTCAGCCAATCAACAGAGCAGAGCAGCTCCTCGCCGCGACTCATCAGGCGACAACGGCGGCGCCACCGAAAACCCAAAACACCACGGATGGAGCGGGTACACGCACACGTGCACACACACACACACACACACACACACCACACACACACGTGCACACACATGGAGACACACGCACACACACACACACACACACACACCACACACACACGTGCACACACACACGTGCACACACATGGAGACACACGCACACGTGCACATGTGCACATGTGCACGCACACACGGACACACGTGCACACGGACACATGTGCACACGCACACACACATGCACACACACATGCACACACACACGCGCACACACACATGTGCACACACACGTGCGCACACACACACGTGCAAACACACACGTGCACACGCCCAGGTTACCTGCTGAGGTCACAGCCTCACCTGTCCTCCATCTTCTTCTTCTGTCTCTCCGTCAGTCGGTGTCTTTCAGCAGCGTCACTGACTCCACCATGTCGCTCAACATCACCACTGTGACGCTCAACATGGGTGAGTACAGACCGGGTCCAGACCGGGTCCAGACCGGGTCCAGACCGGGTCCAGACCGTGTCCACCACAGACCAGAACAAACCAGAACCATTACCATTTTACAGTTGGGCTGTGTTCGAAACTGCATACTACATACTGATCGCTCAGTCAGTATGCAGAGCGTTTACCCACAATGCATTTGGCTCCTGCCCGAGCCGAAATCAGCCGGCCTGAAGCTGATTTCCCTTAAGCTCTAAACTCTGTAAACTTTAACAACATTTGAAACATTTTCAGGTGAGAAAGTAGTCGTTTAGATCCCCAACGTGTTGAAAACCTGACAAAATACCGGCTGTTTACAATTTTGTTCCCACGAATTCGGCGCTACTAAAGCTAGCCGCAGTGAGCTAACGCACTTCCGGTTATTTTCACAAAAATAAAATACCCGTTGCCTTTTATCATAGGGAAAGCCATTACCATACAATTGGTGCTTTTGTTTTGAAAACAGGAAGTGAACCTACCCTCGTTGTAGCTAGCTTGAAACTGCCGTTTTGACAGGAAATGACGATCGGCGACGTCACGTTACGTTGCATCTTGGGTAGTTTGAGAATGAGTAGTAACCTCATGATGCATACCCAACATTTAGGAGAATCTAGTATGCATCCGGGAACTTCTCGCTTACTCAAACTCGCATACTAACTCAGAACGTTAGTAGGAGTAGTAGGAGAAGTAGGAGAAGTAGGAGTAGTATTAGTAGTAGGAGTAGTAGGAGTGGTAGTAGGAGTAGTAAGAGAAGTATTAGTAGTAGTATTAGTAGTATGAGTAATAGGAGACGTATTAGTAGTATGAGTAGTGGAGTAGTAGTATGAGTAGTAGGAGTAGTATGCGGTTTGGAACACAGCCTTGGTGTGTTGTCCATACTTTGACCTTTGACCCGGCCGTGCTCGGCCTAACGCCGTCCTCCCGTCTGTCAGAGCGGTACAACTTCCTGGGCATCAGCATCGTCGGTCAGAGCAACGACCGGGGAGACGGAGGCATTTACATCGGCTCCATCATGAAGGGAGGAGCGGTGGCAGCGGACGGTCGCATCGAGCCGGGAGACATGCTCCTTCAGGTGATGGCGCTGCACACCTGATACTTTAACGCTTTCATTTACACCACCTGAAGCAGGAACTTCAATAAAAAACATTTTACTTTTAGAATTTTAAACAAGGAGCACAGTCTGTGACCTCATCATTAGTGGCCCTGTTTCGTTATACTAACAGTTTCTCACCATAGATGTTTCAGATTCAAAATCTGCTGATAAAGTCTTTTCCCCACATTGCACAGTTGCAAACTTCTTTAATGGTATGAGAACCAAAAGTCCAGTTTCCTTCTCTGCTGCTCTGACTCGTTGTGGGAATAAAACTCATTGAGGTTCCGTCTCGTCCCGTCAGGTGAACGACATCAACTTTGAGAACATGAGCAACGACGACGCCGTCCGGGTCCTGAGAGAGATCGTCCACCAACCAGGGTGAGACCTCTTTAATTTAACTCTGGTGGGAACTCTTTAATTTAACTCTGGTGGAAACTCTGGTGGGAACTCTTTAATTTAACTCTGGTGGGAACTCTTTAATTTAACTCTGGTGGGAACTCTGGTGGGAACTCTTTAATTTAACTCTGGTGTGAACTCTGGTGGGAACTCTGGTGGGAACTCGGGTGTGAACTCTGGTGGGAACTCTGGTGGGAACTCGGGTGTGATGTGAACTCTGGTGTGATGTGAACTCTGGTGTGAACTCTGGTGTGAACTCTGGTGTGAACTCTGGTGGGAACTCTGGTGGGAACTCTGGTGTGAACTCTGGTGGGAACTCTGGTGGGAACTCTGGTGGGAACTCTGGTGGGAACTCTGGTGTGAACTCGGGTGTGAACTCTGGTGTGAACTCTGGTGGGAACTCTGGTGGGAACTCTGGTGTGAACTCTGGTGGGAACTCTGGTGGGAACTCTGGTGTGATGTGAACTCTGGTGGGAACTCTGGTGGGAACTCTGGTGTGAACTCTGGTGGGAACTCTGGTGGGAACTCTGGTGTGAACTCTGGTGGGAACTCTGGTGGGAACTCTGGTGTGAACTCTGGTGGGAACTCTGGTGGGAACTCTGGTGTGATGTGAACTCTGGTGTGAACTCTGGTGTGAACTCTGGTGTGATGTGAACTCGGGTGGGAACTCTGGTGTGAACTCTGGTGGGAACTCTGGTGGGAACTCGGGTGTGATGTGAACTCTGGTGTGATGTGAACTCTGGTGTGAACTCTGGTGTGAACTCTGGTGTGAACTCTGGTGGGAACTCTGGTGGGAACTCTGGTGTGAACTCTGGTGGGAACTCTGGTGGGAACTCTGGTGTGATGTGAACTCGGGTGTGAACTCTGGTGGGAACTCTGGTGTGAACTCTGGTGTGAACTCTGGTGGGAACTCGGGTGTGATGTGAAATCGGGTGGGAACTCTGGTGGGAACTCTGGTGTGAACTCTGGTGGGAACTCTGGTGTGAACTCTGGTGGGAACTCTGGTGTGAACTCTGGTGGGAACTCTGGTGTGAACTCTGGTGTGGTGTGAACTCTGGTGGGAACTCTGGTGTGAACTCTGGTGTGAACTCTGGTGGGAACTCTGGTGGGAACTCTGGTGGGAACTCTGGTGGGAACTCTGGTGGGAACTCTGGTGGGAATTCTGGTGTGAACTCTGGTGTGAACTGGTGTGAACTCTGGTGGGAACTCTGGTGGGAACTCTGGTGGGAACTCTGGTGGGAATTCTGGTGTGAACTGGTGTGAACTCTGGTGGGAACTCTGGTGGGAACTCTGGTGGGAACTCTGGTGGGAACTCTGGTGGGAATTCTGGTGTGAACTCTGGTGGGAACTCTGGTGGGAATTCTGGTGTGAACTCTGGTGGGAACTCGGGTGTGATGTGAAATCGGGTGGGAACTCTGGTGGGAACTCTGGTGTGATGTGAACTCGGGTGGGAACTCTGGTGTGATGTGAACTCGGGTGGGAACTCTGGTGTGATGTGAACTCGGGTGGGAACTCTGGTGTGATGTGAACTCGGGTGTGATGTGAACTCTGGTGTGAACTCTGGTGTGGTGTGAACTCTGGTGGGAACTCGGGTGGGAACTCTGGTGGGAACTCGGGTGTGATGTGAACTCGGGTGTGAACTCTGGTGTGATGTGAACTCGGGTGTGAACTCTGGTGTGATGTGAACTCTGGTGGGAACTCTGGTGTGATGTGAACTCGGGTGTGAACTCTGGTGTGATGTGAACTCTGGTGTGATGTGAACTCTGGTGTGATGTGAACTTTGGTGGGAACTCTGGTGTGATGTGAACTCGGGTGTGATGTGAACTCGGGTGGGAACTCTGGTGTGATGTGAACTCGGGTGTGATGTGAACTCGGGTGTGAACTCTGGTGTGATGTGAACTCGGGTGGGAACTCTGGTGTGATGTGAACTCTGGTGTGATGTGAACTCTGGTGGGAACTCTGGTGTGATGTGAACTCTGGTGGGAACTCTGGTGTGATGTGAACTCGGGTGTGAACTCTGGTGTGATGTGAACTCGGGTGTGAACTCTGGTGTGATGTGAACTCTGGTGGGAACTCTGGTGTGATGTGAACTCGGGTGTGAACTCTGGTGTGATGTGAACTCTGGTGGGAACTCTGGTGTGATGTGAACTCTGGTGTGATGTGAACTCTGGTGGGAACTCTGGTGTGATGTGAACTCGGGTGTGATGTGAACTCGGGTGGGAACTCTGGTGTGAACTCTGGTGTGATGTGAACTCTGGTGTGAACTCTGGTGTGATGTGAACTCTGGTGGGAACTCTGGTGTGATGTGAACTCTGGTGTGATGTGAACTCGGGTGGGAACTCTGGTGTGAACTCTGGTGTGATGTGAACTCTGGTGGAAACTCGGGTGTGATGTGAACTCTGGTGTGAACTCTGGTGTGAACTCTGGTGGGAACTCTGGTGGGAACTCTGGTGTGATGTGAACTCTGGTGGGAACTCTGGTGGGAACTCTGGTGTGATGTGAACTCGGGTGTGAACTCTGGTGGGAACTCTGGTGTGAACTCTGGTGTGAACTCTGGTGGGAACTCGGGTGTGATGTGAAATCGGGTGGGAACTCTGGTGGGAACTCTGGTGTGATGTGAACTCTGGTGGGAACTCTGGTGTGAACTCTGGTGTGGTGTGAACTCTGGTGGGAACTCTGGTGTGAACTCTGGTGGGAACTCGGGTGTGATGTGAACTCTGGTGTGAACTCTGGTGGGAACTCGGGTGTGATGTGAACTCTGGTGTGAACTCTGGTGGGAACTCTGGTGGGAACTCTGGTGGGAACTCTGGTGGGAATTCTGGTGTGAACTCTGGTGGGAACTCTGGTGGGAATTCTGGTGTGAACTCTGGTGGGAACTCTGGTGTGATGTGAAATCGGGTGGGAACTCTGGTGGGAACTCTGGTGTGATGTGAAATCGGGTGGGAACTCTGGTGGGAACTCGGGTGTGATGTGAAATCGGGTGGGAACTCTGGTGGGAACTCTGGTGTGATGTGAACTCGGGTGGGAACTCTGGTGTGATGTGAACTCGGGTGGGAACTCTGGTGTGATGTGAACTCGGGTGGGAACTCTGGTGTGATGTGAACTCGGGTGTGATGTGAACTCGGGTGTGAACTCTGGTGTGATGTGAACTCGGGTGGGAACTCTGGTGTGATGTGAACTCTGGTGTGATGTGAACTCTGGTGGGAACTCTGGTGTGATGTGAACTCTGGTGGGAACTCTGGTGTGATGTGAACTCGGGTGTGAACTCTGGTGTGATGTGAACTCGGGTGTGAACTCTGGTGTGATGTGAACTCTGGTGGGAACTCTGGTGTGATGTGAACTCGGGTGTGAACTCTGGTGTGATGTGAACTCTGGTGGGAACTCTGGTGTGATGTGAACTCTGGTGTGATGTGAACTCTGGTGGGAACTCTGGTGTGATGTGAACTCGGGTGTGATGTGAACTCGGGTGGGAACTCTGGTGTGAACTCTGGTGTGATGTGAACTCTGGTGTGAACTCTGGTGTGATGTGAACTCTGGTGGGAACTCTGGTGTGATGTGAACTCTGGTGTGATGTGAACTCGGGTGGGAACTCTGGTGTGAACTCTGGTGTGATGTGAACTCTGGTGTGAACTCTGGTGTGATGTGAACTCTGGTGGAAACTCGGGTGTGATGTGAACTCTGGTGTGAACTCTGGTGTGAACTCTGGTGGGAACTCTGGTGGGAACTCTGGTGTGATGTGAACTCGGGTGGGAACTCTGGTGGGAACTCTGGTGGGAACTCTGGTGTGATGTGAACTCGGGTGGGAACTCTGGTGTGATGTGAAATCGGGTGGGAACTCTGGTGGGAACTCTGGTGGGAACTGTGGTGGGAACTCTGGTGTGAACTCTGGTGTGATGTGAACTCGGGTGGGAACTCTGGTGTGATGTGAAATCGGGTGGGAACTCTGGTGGAAACTCTGGTGGGAACTCGGGTGTGATGTGAAATCGGGTGGGAACTCTGGTGGGAACTCTGGTGGGAACTGTGGTGGGAACTCTGGTGTGAACTCTGGTGGGAACTCTGGTGGGAACTCTGGTGTGAACTCTGGTGGGAACTCTGGTGGGAACTCTGGTGTGATGTGAACTCTGGTGGGAACTCTGGTGGGAACTCTGGTGGGAACTCTGGTGTGATGTGAACTCTGGTGTGATGTGAACTCAGGTGGGAACTCTGGTGTGAACTCGGGTGTGATGTGAACTCTGGTGGGAACTCTGGTGTGAACTCTGGTGTGAACTCTGGTGGGAACTGTGGTGGGAACTGTGGTGGGAGCTCTGGTGGGAACTGTGGTGGGAACTGTGGTGGGAACTCTGATGGGAACTCTGGTGAGAACTCTGGTGTGATGTGAACTCTGGTGGGAACTGTGGTGAGAACTCTGGTGTGATGTGAACTCTGGTGGGAACTGTGGTGGGAACTGTGGTGGGAACTCATGATGGGAACTCTGGTGGGAACTCGGGTGGGAACTCATGATGGGAACTCTGGTGGGAACTCGGGTGGGAACTCTGGTGGGAACTGTGGTGGGAACTCTGGTGGGAACTCTGATGGGAACTCTGGTGGGAACTCGGGTGGGAACTCTGGTGAGAACTCTGGTGTGATGGGAACTCTGGTGGGAACTCTGGTGTGATGGGAACTCTGGTGGGAACTCTGGTGTGATGGGAACTCTGGTGGGAACTCTGGTGGGAACTCTGGTGGGAACTCTGGTGGGAACTCTGGTGGGAACTCATGATGGCTTGTTTGTGTGTTATCGGTTCCTCTTGGATTCTGACCCTGCAGTGTAATATCTGCTGACAGAGCTGTGAGTGGCATCTCTTTTCTGGTATCTTTCCATCCTGCTGTGCAGTCTGGAGAACATACTGTATGCCAGAGGCCTCCAGGGGGCAGAGCAGTAATACCCCTGGCAGAGTGGAAAGCCCCGTCTCCTTTCTCAGGTAAAAGGTCGTGTAGTTCACCCTGGGTCTCTCTCCTTCCCATATGCACCTGGATGAGGTAATTCCCTTCGTAAATTGTTTTGTGGGCACAAAGATTTAAAGTGTTTGAGGGAGAAAATGGATTCTAACAGAATCAGACCTCGAATGTAGGTCCAGGTTGGAGTCGTCTGATTTTATTTTAATGACAACGATCAGCTTCAGAAATCTTGGTCCCAGCAGCTAAACATTTGATTCTATCTGCATCATATTTGTCTTCGTCTTCTTCTCTGAGCTCGTTCGTTGGAACATAATCTGATGCTAATATCTGATATTGTGCCATAACTTTCAGGACTTTAGGGAGAGTGAGGGTGGGATGAGAGGTAGTTAGTAGCAACTCATCAGTAAATAAGCCACGCCCCCATCATCCCAGAGCTTCAAACAAGGCGAAAGCCTTCTGTGAGCTTGTATATTTACCATCGAAGCCACATTTTTAGGGTCTTTCTATAGAAAAAGACCCACCTGTCTCACACTGTTGGCCTCTGCTTGGTGAACCCAGGCTGGTCCTGATGGCTCAGCTTTGGTAGAATCTGCTGCCTCTGCTTGGTGAACCCTGGCTGGTCCTGATGGCTCAGCTTTGGTAGAACCTGCTGCCTCTGCTTGGTGAACCCTGGCTGGTCCTGATGGCTCAGCTTTGGTAGAACCTGCTGTCTCTGCTTGGTGAACCCTGGCTGGTCCTGATGGCTCAGCTTTGGTAGAACCTGCTGTCTCTGCTTGATGAACCCTGGCTGGTCCTGATGGCTCAGCTTTGGTAGAACCTGCTGTCTCTGGTTTGTGAACCCTGGCTGGTCCTGATGGCTCAGCTTTGGTAGAACCTGCTGCCTCTGCTTGGTGAACCCTGGCTGGTCCTGGTGGCTCAGCTTTGGTAGAATCTGCTGCCTCTGCTTGGTGAACCCAGGCTGGTCCTGATGGCTCAGCTTTGGTAGAACCTGCTGCCTCTGCTTGGTGAACCCAGGCTGGTCCTGATGGCTCAGCTTTGGTAGAACCTGCTGCCTCTGCTTGGTGAACCCAGGCTGGTCCTGATGGCTCAGCTTTGGTAGAACCTGCTGTCTCTGCTTGGTGAACCCTGGCTGGTCCTGATGGCTCAGCTTTGGTAGAATCTGCTGTCTCTGCTTGGTGAACCCTGGCTGGTCCTGATGGCTCAGCTTTGGTAGAATCTGCTGTCTCTGCTTGGTGAACCCTGGCTGGTCCTGATGGCTCAGCTTGGTGAACCCTGGCTGGTCCTGATGGCTCAGCTTTGGTAGAATCTGCTGTCTCTGCTTGATGAACCCTGGCTGGTCCTGATGGCTCAGCTTGGTGAACCCTGGCTGGTCCTGATGGCTCAGCTTTGGTAGAACCTGCTGTCTCAGCTTGGTGAACCCTGGCTGGTCCTGGTGGCTCAGCTTTGGTAGAACCTGCTGTCTCTGCTTGGTGAACCCTGGCTGATCCTGGTGGCTCAGCTTTAGTAGAATCTGCTGTCTCTGCTTGGTGAACCCTGGCTGGTCCTGATGGCTCAGCTTTGGTAGAATCTGCTGTCTCTGCTTGGTGAACCCTGGCTGGTCCTGATGGCTCAGCTTGGTGAACCCCGGCTGGTCCTGATGGCTCAGCTTTGGTAGAATCTGCTGTCTCTGCTTGGTGAACCCTGGCTGGTCCTGATGGCTCAGCTTTGGTAGAACCTGCTGTCTCTGCTTGGTGAACCCTGGCTGGTCCTGATGGCCCAGCTTTGGTAGAACCTGCTGTTTCTGCTTGGTGAACCCTGGCTGGTCCTGATGGCTCAGCTTGGTGAACCCTGGCTGGTCCTGGTGGCTCAGCTTTGGTAGAACCTGCTGTCTCAGCTTGGTGAACCCTGGCTGGTCCTGATGGCTCAGCTTTGGTAGAATCTGCTGTCTCTGGTTTGTGAACCCTGGCTGGTCCTGGTGGCTCAGCTTTGGTAGAACCTGCTGTCTCTGGTTTGTGAACCCTGGCTGGTCCTGATGGCTCAGCTTTGGTAGAACCTGCTGTCTCTGCTTGGTGAACCCTGGCTGGTCCTGATGGCTCAGCTTTGGTAGAACCTGCTGTCTCTGCTTGATGAACCCTGGCTGGTCCTGATGGCTCAGCTTTGGTAGAACCTGCTGTCTCTGGTTTGTGAACCCTGGCTGGTCCTGATGGCTCAGCTTTGGTAGAACCTGCTGTCTCTGCTTGATGAACCCTGGCTGGTCCTGATGGCTCAGCTTTGGTAGAACCTGCTGTCTCTGGTTTGTGAACCCTGGCTGGTCCTGATGGCTCAGCTTTGGTAGAACCTGCTGCCTCTGCTTGGTGAACCCTGGCTGGTCCTTATGGCTCAGCTTTGGTAGAATCTGCTGTCTCAGCTTGGTGAACCCTGGCTGGTCCTGATGGCTCAGCTTTGGTAGAATCTGCTGTCTCTGGTTTGTGAACCCTGGCTGGTCCTGGTGGCTCAGCTTTGGTAGAACCTGCTGTCTCTGGTTTGTGAACCCTGGCTGGTCCTGATGGCTCAGCTTTGGTAGAACCTGCTGTCTCTGCTTGGTGAACCCTGGCTGGTCCTGATGGCTCAGCTTTGGTAGAACCTGCTGTCTCTGCTTGATGAACCCTGGCTGGTCCTGATGGCTCAGCTTTGGTAGAACCTGCTGTCTCTGGTTTGTGAACCCTGGCTGGTCCTGATGGCTCAGCTTTGGTAGAACCTGCTGTCTCTGCTTGATGAACCCTGGCTGGTCCTGATGGCTCAGCTTTGGTAGAACCTGCTGTCTCTGGTTTGTGAACCCTGGCTGGTCCTGATGGCTCAGCTTTGGTAGAACCTGCTGCCTCTGCTTGGTGAACCCTGGCTGGTCCTGGTGGCTCAGCTTTGGTAGAATCTGCTGCCTCTGCTTGGTGAACCCAGGCTGGTCCTGATGGCTCAGCTTTGGTAGAACCTGCTGCCTCTGCTTGGTGAACCCAGGCTGGTCCTGATGGCTCAGCTTTGGTAGAACCTGCTGCCTCTGCTTGGTGAACCCAGGCTGGTCCTGATGGCTCAGCTTTGGTAGAACCTGCTGTCTCTGCTTGGTGAACCCTGGCTGGTCCTGATGGCTCAGCTTTGGTAGAATCTGCTGTCTCTGCTTGGTGAACCCTGGCTGGTCCTGATGGCTCAGCTTTGGTAGAATCTGCTGTCTCTGCTTGGTGAACCCTGGCTGGTCCTGATGGCTCAGCTTGGTGAACCCTGGCTGGTCCTGATGGCTCAGCTTTGGTAGAATCTGCTGTCTCTGCTTGATGAACCCTGGCTGGTCCTGATGGCTCAGCTTGGTGAACCCTGGCTGGTCCTGATGGCTCAGCTTTGGTAGAACCTGCTGTCTCAGCTTGGTGAACCCTGGCTGGTCCTGGTGGCTCAGCTTTGGTAGAACCTGCTGTCTCTGCTTGGTGAACCCTGGCTGATCCTGGTGGCTCAGCTTTGGTAGAATCTGCTGTCTCTGCTTGGTGAACCCTGGCTGGTCCTGATGGCTCAGCTTTGGTAGAATCTGCTGTCTCTGCTTGGTGAACCCTGGCTGGTCCTGATGGCTCAGCTTGGTGAACCCCGGCTGGTCCTGATGGCTCAGCTTTGGTAGAATCTGCTGTCTCTGCTTGGTGAACCCTGGCTGGTCCTGATGGCTCAGCTTTGGTAGAACCTGCTGTCTCTGCTTGGTGAACCCTGGCTGGTCCTGATGGCCCAGCTTTGGTAGAACCTGCTGTTTCTGCTTGGTGAACCCTGGCTGGTCCTGATGGCTCAGCTTGGTGAACCCTGGCTGGTCCTGGTGGCTCAGCTTTGGTAGAACCTGCTGTCTCTGCTTGGTGAACCCTGGCTGGTCCTGGTGGCTCAGCTTTGGTAGAACCTGCTGTCTCTGCTTGGTGAACCCTGGCTGGTCCTGGTGGCTCAGCTTTGGTAGAATCTGCTGTCTCTGCTTGGTGAACCCTGGCTGGTCCTGGTGGCTCAGCTTTGGTAGAACCTGCTGTCTCTGCTTGGTGAACCCTGGCTGGTCCTGATGGCCCAGCTTTGGTAGAACCTGCTGTTTCTGCTTGGTGAACCCTGGCTGGTCCTGATGGACCTCCTTCCTGTGGGTCATTTCCCTCTGACCTGTACTCAGTATCATGTTTTCCTTCTCCTTTCAGTCCGGTGACCCTGACAGTGGCCAAGTGTTGGGACCCAAACCCCCGAGGCTGCTTCACGCTGCCCAGAAGTGAGTCACAAACCTTTAGACGTGTGTTGAGATTATAATCTGCAGAAACGGGTCCATCCAGTCTCCATCTTCTTCCCCACAGGTGAACCGGTCCGTCCCATTGACCCCGCCGCCTGGGTGTCTCACACCGCCGCCATGACGGGGAGGCTGCCCCCACACTACGGTACTGCTCCCATCAGCCACTGCAGCGTCCGTCCTTCTGTCCATCACACACTGACGTCTCCCCTCTTTTCCAGGCCTGCAGGAGGAAAACCACCTGAACATCCACAGCGACATGACAGTGGTCGTCAAGGCGATGGCCAATCCGGAGTCAGGCCTGGAGGTCCGAGACAGGATGTGGCTGAAGATCACCATCCCCAACGCTTTCATTGGTAAGACCGGCTCACATTCAGGTCCTCCAGCAGAATCAGAAACCTTCTGGGTTCCTCAGGTTCCTCAGGTTCCTCAGGTTCCTCAGGTTCCTCACAGCTCCTCTGTCCAGGTTCCGATGTGGTGGACTGGCTCCACCGGAACGTGGAAGGGTTCACCGACCGCCGTGAGGCCCGCAAGTACGCTGGCAACCTGCTGAAGGCCGGATTCATCCGGCACACCATCAACAAGGTCACCTTCTCTGAGCAGTGCTACTACATCTTTGGAGAGCTGTGTGGAGGTGAGCACCGGAACCACAGACGGGTTGCAGAGGGCTGGTCCTGGTTCTGGTTCTGGTTAAAAGCCTGCAGTACCAGCAGTGACCACAGCATGGTCCCAAGGGGCTGGAAGTGGCTGCTTTCAAACTGATGTAACTTCCTCTGAGATGTTTATTGGTTAATAGGGATGGGAATTGATAAGATTTTTACGATTCCAATTCCATTTTGGATTCTGCTTAACGATTCGGTTCTTTGTCGGTTCCCTTATCGATTCTCATTTGGAGAAAAAGGACAACAAACCGGTCGATTAGCATCAGCTTTGTTTAGTTTAGAAGTAACACGAGTCATGACCTCACAAACCCAACAACGGTGAGGTCCACATTGGTCTATCCTGGCCTGGGTAATTGAACTCTTCCTGCTCTGGTGAAAGGAGAAGCTGGAGGTAGAGGTGAACTGGGGGTAGCACCACCAGCCTCTGGCTCTGAGCCAGTCAGGCTCTGTCTCTCATGATTTCATCTAAATGTAATGCCTGAGAAGGCATTCATTTAACCTTAACCGTTACTAACAGCAGCTTTTACAATCAGGCAAATGGTGCTAACATGATAGGCAGTGTTTGTTAGTTAGTTACCTGCAGTGTTAGCCGAGGACATGCTAACGTTGCTAACGCTGCTAACAGCAGGTTTTACAATGAGGCAAATGGTGCTAACATGATAGGCAGTGTTAGTTAGTTAGTTAGTTACCTGCAGTGTTAGCCGAGGACATGCTAACGTTGCTAACGCTGCTAACAGCAGGTTTTACAATGAGGCAAATGGTGCTAACATGATAGGCAGTGTTTGTTAGTTAGTTAGTGACCTGCAGTGTTAGCCGAGGACATGCTAACGTTGCTAACGTTACTAACAGCAGGTTTTACAATGAGGCAAATGGTGCTAACATGATAGGCAGTGTTTGTTAGTTAGTTACCTGCAGTGTTAGCCGAGGACATGCTAACGTTGCTAACGTTGCTGGGTTCAGATTCACCAACGTTAATCATTCATTCATAGTTATTGCATGTTGGTAGTATTTCCTCCCTTTGGTGAAATATTCACTTTGCAAGTTGCCCTGTTGTCGTCTTTTTTAGGGATGTGTAATCAAACTTTCGAGCGTTTGTACCGCTTGGGCGCCATGTTTACTGTTGACTGCTGGCTGCGCTGGACTCATTCGCGCCCACTGGAATCGATAAGGGAATCGTTTGCAAAATCGCAAAACGATTCCAAGGAATTGAAACACTGGGAACCGGTTCTCGATTCCCATCCCTATTGGTTAACATTTTGACTTTCAGAGTTAATTCGTGTTTCTGGTTTCTGGAGGTTTTGTTGTTTCCAGATGTTTCAGATCGAACATTAACGTGTTAACCTCCTCAGATCTGGCGGCCATGTCTCTGCTGGACCGTGACGAGGGCTCCACCGGAGGAGGAGGATCCGACGGCGAGCCGCCGGTCTTCCCCTACCAGTACCCCGTCCCTCACCCCTACAGCTCGCCCCACGCCGTCCCCTCGCTGCCCCCCGGTGGCGGAGCAGGAAGCCAGAACAGTGAAGGTGAATAATTCTTCTCTTTATTCTGTTTATGAAGCTCAGAAATGTTCAGAAACCCTGAACCTGATGACATCATCTGATTGATGGTACAGGAAGCAGCCGATCCAACTGCAGCGATGATCAGACGGCGGCGCGAGGAGGGGAGGAGCCCGAGCACGCCAAACAGGAAGTGGGCGCCCGACACACGGCGGCTGGATCCCCCGGTGACGGCGGCGAAAAAGACCCCCCCGACTTTTCTTCCATGCAACCTGAAATCTCCCGGCAGTCCTTCTGCCTGGCCATGGGCGGCCCCGGAGACCTCTTTGTGGATGTCATGTGACCCTCTGGGGATGATGTGACATCCTGTCAGGCGTTGGAGCCAGAAACATGTTTCTCTTTGAAAACGCACACGTGAATCTGGTCTCAGCAGGTCCTGAGTCCAGCAGCTTCCCAGAACCAGAACCAGAACTAGAACTAGAACTAGAACCAGAACCAGAACCAGAACCAGATCAATGCAGTGGTTGTAGATTGAACAGGTTGGTCTGATCCTGATCCTGGTTCTGGTTCTTGTTCTTGTTCTTGTTCTTGTTCTTGTCCTGGTTCTGGTTCTTGTTCTTGTTCTTGTCCTGGTCCTGGTCCTGGTCCTGGTCCTGGTCCTGGTCTTGGTCCTGGTCTGCTGTTGCCTCCTCCAAACCGCCAGCTGACAGGAACCAAACATGAACTCTCGGATTCAGTTCAGCTTTATTTATAAACCAACAAACGTCATCTCAGGTCCAATTCAAACCGATTATTCTCCCATTCACTGTGAAACAGTCAGATCAGTCCGATTCAAACAGAGCAAATGAAAACAGTTTCCAGCTCAGGAAACCAACAGATTAACAGAAACTTCTCTCTGATCCGGTCCCCGTCTCAGCACCTCTGGGTGTAGAGGTCCAGCTGAGCTCGTTCAGCTCTGAGGATCACAGACCGTCTAACTGTGCTGATACAGGAATAAAGTTCTTGGTTGGGTCGGGTACTGGTGGTTCGACTCTCCATCATCAGCACAAGATGTTGGAGGGAAATAAATCACGTGACCCGGTTCAGACCCGGTTCAGACCCGGTTCAGTCCGGTTCAGACCCGGTTCAGACCCGGTTCAGACCCGGTTCAGAGCCGGCCAAGACCCGGTTCTGACCCGGTTCGGTCCCAGTTCAGTCCCGGTTCAGACCCGGTTCGGACCCGGTTCAGACCCGGTTCAGTCCCGGTTCAGACCCGTTAACATTAACTTCTTTGGGACCTTCTCCTCCAGCTACCCCAGAGAAACCAAACAAACTGCCTCCTTCATGCTTTTCATCTTGTTTTTGGTTTTTGGACTGGACCCGGCCCAGTTCTGCTCCGGATGGTTCTGGGTGGTCGCCGGCAGATGGACGAGGTCACACGGAGACCCAGCAGGCGCGTCCATCGCTGCTGGTTCTGGAGTTGTCTGGTAGCTGGTTCCATCATTACGGAACCACCAGTGAGAACAGTCTGGACTCAGACCGCCTTGTTTGAAGGGACGGCAGAACCAGAACCAGAACCAGAACCAGACGAGGTTCCTGAGAGGAACACAGAGGTCCAGAAGGAGCATCAGCCTGTGTGACTCTCTTTAAACAGACCCAGAAGTCTCTCTGTGGGCAGCACCAGGGACCGGTTCTGATCCAGACCACTCCGCCGGGTTCTGGAGCATCTGTAGGAGTCCAGGTGGATATCTCTGAGAGGTGAACCGAGTTGGGAATGAAGGTCCAGTTTGGCATCATATGTGTAGCAGTGACACGAGAAGCCACGAGGCGATCGGACCCAAGGAGCTGGTTTAAAGTGTTAAGAGAAGGAGTCCCAGCACAGAGCCCTGTGGAACACCTGTAGAGAGGAGCTGGTTTAAAGTGTAAAGAGAAGGAGTCCCAGCACAGAGCCCTGTGGAACACCTGTAGAGAGGAGCTGGTTTAAAGTGTAAAGAGAAGGAGTCCCAGCACAGAGCCCTGTGGAACACCTGTAGAGAGGAGCTGGTTTAAAGTGTAAAGAGAAGGAGTCCCAGCACAGAGCCCTGTGGAACACCTGTAGAGAGGAGCTGGTTTAAAGTGTAAAGAGAAGGAGTCCCAGTACAGAGCCCTGTGGAACACCTGTAGAGAGGAGATGGTTTAAAGTGTAAAGAGAAGGAGTCCCAGTACAGAGCCCTGTGGAACACCTGTAGAGAGGAGATGGTTTAAAGTGTAAAGAGAAGGAGTCCCAGTACAGAACCCTGTGGAACACCTGTAGAGAGGAGATGGTTTAAAGTGTAAAGAGAAGGAGTCCCAGTACAGAGCCCTGTGGAACACCTGTAGAGAGGAGATGGTTTAAACTGTAAAGAGAAGGAGTCCCAGTACAGAGCCCTGTGGAACACCTGTAGAGAGGAGCTGGTTTAAAGTGTAAAGAGAAGGAGTCCCAGTACAGAGCCCTGTGGAACACCTGTAGAGAGGAGATGGTTTAAAGTGTAAAGAGAAGGAGTCCCAGTACAGAGCCCTGTGGAACACCTGTAGAGAGGAGCTGGTTTAAACTGTAAAGAGAAGGAGTCCCAGTACAGAGCCCTGTGGAACACCTGTAGAGAGGAGATGGTTTAAACTGTAAAGAGAAGGAGTCCCAGTACAGAGCCCTGTGGAACACCTGTAGAGAGGAGCTGGTTTAAACTGTAAAGAGAAGGAGTCCCAGTACAGAGCCCTGTGGAACACCTGTAGAGAGGAGATGGTTTAAACTGTAAAGAGAAGGAGTCCCAGTACAGAGCCCTGTGGAACACCTGTAGAGAGGAGATGGTTTAAAGTGTAAAGAGAAGGAGTCCCAGTACAGAGCCCTGTGGAACACCTGTAGAGAGGAGATGGTTTAAAGTGTAAAGAGAAGGAGTCCCAGTACAGAGCCCTGTGGAACACCTGTAGAGAGGAGATGGTTTAAAGTGTAAAGAGAAGGAGTCCCAGTACAGAGCCCTGTGGAACACCTGTAGAGAGGAGATGGTTTAAAGTGTAAAGAGAAGGAGTCCCAGTACAGAGCCCTGTGGAACACCTGTAGAGAGGAGATGGTTTAAAGTGTAAAGAGAAGGAGTCCCAGTACAGAGCCCTGTGGAACACCTGTAGAGAGGAGCTGGTTTAAAGTGTAAAGAGAAGGAGTCCCAGTACAGAGCCCTGTGGAACACCTGTAGAGAGGAGATGGTTTAAAGTGTAAAGAGAAGGAGTCCCAGTACAGAGCCCTGTGGAACACCTGTAGAGAGGAGATGGGATGCAGAACTTCAGAGGAACATCCAGGGAGGACCAGTTCTGCTGGTTCAGGTTACAAATCATTCTGGAGGTTCTGTTCCTGCTGATTTCCAGACATGTAAAAGTGTTCAGACAGAACCTCTGAGGTTGTGTTGGGTTCTGACCCGGAAACCCTGAATAAACGAGTAATTCAGCCGATTCATCAGTTTACAGACCGACCAGAACCAAGAGTCCACCTCTGCATCAGAACCGAGTCTGCGTAGCATCAGATGATGGTTTTTATTCGTTTGTCCCTCCTCACACAACAATAAAGACCTCTGAGAAACATTTGGGCTGGTTTTTAATGACTTTTCATAAAGTTTAAAGTTTATTAACATGATTTATGTGCATGTTTGTTTCTGAAACCAAAGGAATCTTCCATTTTCCCCGTTTGTCTGAACGTTAGGACACAGAAAGGCTCCCATGGAAAAAGAGGAAAACCAAACTCTGAGCTCAGGGAGTAACATTCAGAAATGTTCAACAGTTAAACAGAAGAAGGGGATTCTGTCCATAATAAAGGTTCCAGATGAAATCACAGCAATCCTCTGTGGTTGGAGTCTCTTATTGTGTTTTATTGTTCATAGACGCTGAGACAGCAGTTCATGTTCATCCTGAATATCATCCATACTTCCGTATTAATGACTGATTAATAAATAATGAAAGGAAGTCTGTGCTTTAGGCCAGTTCCCCTGAGATGCTGCTCTCTGATTCTTTCTCCCATTTATGCCTCAAACTGGTTTTCTTTGTTACTTTAGTTCTTTAAGACTCTCTTTATAATCTGGAAATCACTTTGGACCCAGAATCATAAAGATGTTCTGAACCAGAAGGAAGCAGAGAGGCCTCGATGGGCCCAGTTTCAGTCACTGTGAGGGACCGAGCCGGTCAAACATGAGGACACAGAAATGATTTTCAAGAAAGAATGGGTTTATTCCCAAAAAATAACAACACTTTAAACAATAGTTTCAGGGCCCTTAAAAGAGGTCAAATGAGGAAACTAAATTCAAAGAGATGGTGTGGCCATCACAGTCACCAATCACCCCTTTAATAACAGATATCTGTCATTGATAACCATCATGCTCGTCAATTCAGTTTTATTTATAAAGCACCAAATTACCAAAAAAAAATTATCTCAAGACACTTCAATAATTCTGTCCAATTCAAGCCAATTCTGAGCGACTGTGGAGAGAAAAAACCTCCATCAGCCTGATCTTAAAGGTAGAGAGGGCGTCTGCTTCCTGAAGCCAAACTGGCAGCTGGTTCCACAGAGAGGGGCCTGATAACTGAAGGCTCTGCCTCCCAAACTGGCAGCTGGTTCCACAGAGAGGGGCCTGATAACTGAAGGCTCTGCCTCCCAAACTGGCAGTTGGTTCCACAGAGAGGGGCCTGATAACTGAAGGCTCTGCCTCCCAAACTGGCAGCTGGTTCCACAGAGAGGGGCCTGATAACTGAAGGCTCTGCCTCCCAAACTGGCAGCTGGTTCCACAGAGAGGGGCCTGATAACTGAAGGCTCTGCCTCCCAAACTGGCAGCTGGTCCCACAGAGAGGAGCCTGATAACTGAAGGCTCTGCCTCCCAAACTGGCAGCTGGTCCCACAGAGAGGAGCCTGATAACTGAAGGCTCTGCCTCCCAAACTGGCAGCTGATGTCAGATTCATGTCTCTCCTTCATCCTGAGGCGGAAGGAGGGCCGCGTCCCATTCCAGGCAGCTGCCTCCTCGGCCTGCGTGAGCGGCCACAGCAGCATGAATCCTGCCGGGATCTCTCGGTGTATAAATCAAACTTCCATCAACTTTATCAATGCTGGTTAAATGAAAAAAAAAAAAAATTGATTTTTTTTCCCAAAAAATAAAAATAAAAGCCTCCCGGTGATGCGCGGAGGGAGCTGCGCAGGAGGGCGGTGCTCCGAGCGGGACGCGGCCGGCTGGACTCCGTCAGCTGACGCGCTGCTACAGCCGCCGACATCTTGCGTCCGACCGGAGGAAGAGTCGGTGTTCACGGTCAAACGTCCCGCATGAGTGACGACGGGTCCGGCGGAGTGAGTCTACGGCGCCCCGGGGACGGAGCGGCTTTTCTGCGGGGAGCGGGTGAGGGACACAGAGGGACCGGGGACCGGCCCACAGACCGTCCGTTTATCCGTCCGTCGGCACTGCAGCGGCGGACTGACCGTTTGACTGCTGCGGTAGCGTTAGCAGCTGTTGCTAACAGTTAGCCGTCGATCACGAATAACCTTTAAAAAAATCTCAGTTTTCAGAGTTGTTTTGCTTTTCTGCTCCGGTTTGATGTAAGTGAAAGAATATTTTATCACACGGTCACCCTTCTGGTTGACTCTTCTGTTCGGCTCACAGCTACAGCAGTTGTGATAAATCAATTAAAACATTTTAGCATTTTTTTTATGTTACTGCATCCCGACTGTAACCTACGTGACTGGGCGGTAACTCCAGCCGCCGCGGCTCAACCCTGACGGTAAAAATCAAAGTAACGCCAACATACACGATGGATGTTTGCCTCCATATGTCCCGAAACTAACGTCACCTTCTGCCGCCACCAGCTGACTAAATGTTATCAGAGATTAAGGCTGCATTGCTGAGAATTCAGTGAAGTTAAATTAAAACAGCAGATATTTCAACGAAGTTCGGAATGCGGTCTGGGTTTTCTTTCTTTTTTTATGCAGCGGTCACTCATTTTGTGCATTTAAAATGGTTTTATTTCTGTTCGCAGCAGTGAAGCTAACATGTTAACAGACATTTCTGATGTGTTATTGGCTCATTTAACGTTGGGCAGCTCATAACACTGATTTATTTTCTTATTTCTGTGGACGCCAAAAGCAAAAAAAAGAAAAGATTGAAGAAGGTCAGAAATAATAAAAATGGATCATTGGTTTACATAAGCTAAAATCTTTAGATTAAAAATAGTCTATAATGTAATAAATGTTATCTTAAAATAAATCTCTGTAATCTGACATTAATCCAGACTCCTCCAGGCTTCCTGTAAGTCAAAGTTATTCATAATAAAAGATGAAGTTGGGTCTGCATCTCATTTAAAGCCAACCTCAGATACTTCATGAGTGATGTTTATTTATTCATATGTTCATCTCATCTCAGAAAATGGCCGCTTCTCAACACCAAAGGAAGCTTCTTGTCTGAAGCACAAACTTCTGAGGACGGACTTAAGTAGCTCGTGGTGCGTTTGGAACGGAAGGGTTCTTGATGACGTCAGTGACATATTTGCAGAACAAAGATTAAAAATGGGCCGAGCTGTGCTTTACGTAACGTTTCCAAACAGAACTTACAGTTCTGGGCTTTCTCCTCCGCCATCTTTATTTGTGCCGCACTGCATTCTGGGACAGCCAGTTGTCTGAAGTCACCTCAGAAGCATCCTCGATGAATTGGGCGGACGGGCGTGCACCAGGTGTGGACTCCTCTGGGTTCATGTTGGTTTGAGTTGAAGAAGATTTCAAACAAAAGGAGCTCCAACATGGACCCCTGAGGAGCTCCAACATGGACCCCTGAGGAGCTCCAACATGGACCCCTGAGGAGCTCCACTGGTGGGCTGGGCCTGATGAGATCAGCGGTTTGTGGCAGAGGAGGAAGAGGAGCGGCTCTTCATCACTGAGTCTCGTGTTAAAGGTGTTTTTGTTCTGCCTGAGATGTGAAACTCTGAACTCAGACGCTGGTTCACACTGATGCTGACCGGCCTCCTCTTCCTCTGCTGTGTTGTCATGGTTACAGACTCAGACCGACTTATGTTTGACTCGTTTATTGTGTTTGTTTCCTCTGAGGGATCAATAAATCTGTCTGTGTGTCCATCCAGGAGAGATGCTGCTCGGGTTAACGGGACCTGGGGTCGCCGCCAACACTCGCCACGAGGCCCCGCCCCCTGCCGCCTCGCCACGAGGCCCTGCCGCCTCGCCACGAGGCCCTGCCGCCTCGCCACGAGGCCCCGCCCTCTGCCGCCTCGCCACGAGGCCCCGCCCCCTGCCGCTGCAGCTCCGTGGTTTTTTTAGGTTTTGATTTTTGTAGCGTTGGATGAGAAAATCAAAACTTAAAGAAAATACGGTGCTGTGAGGAAGCGCCTGAATTCTGCTGCTTTCATCACGAAGAATCAGCCAATCAGAGCTCGTCCTGGTTGCTTCAGCTTTGGAGGAGAATGCTGGCTGCAGTAGCGTGCCGCGGCCACCGGGGGTCCTCGCTGCTCAGCTTCCTCCTGCAGGTCAGAGGTCACACACCTGTGCTCAGGTTTCAGTGTGAAACAAGCAGACTGGTTCTGAAGAATCTCCTGAACGCGCTCGTCTTTCAGCTCAGAGCGGATCCGTCAGGATGATGGCGTCTCGGGCGGTCCAACCAGAAGAAGAAGTGGGCGGGGCCTCTGGTCTCCATGAGCCTTGAGGTGAGAGGAGTCCTCCTCAGTCCCTTTCTGTCTCTCCTCAGAACTGCTCTCATCTTCCTGGTCCTCCTCCTCAGGTTCTGTTGGCCGTCCCGGGTCTGAGGTGCATCGATCCGGGGGGGAGCCCCGATCCGGGGGGACGCCCCGATCCGGGGGGACGTCCCGATCCGGGGGGACGCCCCGATCCGGGGGGACGCCCCGATGGCGCTGCAGGGGCTGATGGGAAGGAGGAGGCCCTGTGACATCACCGTAGTTTCTGATGGGACTTCCTGTTGTTTTCACTGTTTGACCCGACCTGCCAGAACCCCCGAGGGGCTCCTGGATCTGTGAGAGCTGCTGACCTGCTCAGAACCTGGAACAGGAACCAGTGTGACCACAGAAGAAGAGCTGAGGCAGAGTGAGCGCTCCTGGACAATAATCAGTCTGTGATGATGATGATGTGATGAAGGTTCTGTTCTCAGTAAAGTCTGACTCTGACGTGTCCTTGTGTTTGTTTACTCTGTTTACGCTCAGGACGAGAGATTGGACGAAAAAAAAAAAATCTGTTGGTTTCCTTAGCTAGGAAATTGTTTTTAAGTTGGCTCTATATGAACCAATTCGATTATTTTATGAATAATTATGATTACAATGAATTAAATTCCAATTGGCTTGAATTGGACTTTATTATCTAAGTGCCTTGAGATGACATTTGTTGTATTTGGCGCTATATAAATAAAAATGAATTGAATTGAATTACTGATGATGTCATGGGGGAGTCAGTGTTGGGGGGGGGGGTTGTACACGCCCACCTGTTCTCGGGCTCCAAGCCCCTCCCACCAGAGCAGGTGAGGAGGAAGAGGTGAGTAAGAGGCTCCCCTTATCTCATCTAGGAAACATCAGAGCTCCCCTTATCTCATCTAGGAAACATCAGAGCTTCCTTTATCTCATCTAGGAAACATCAGAGCTTCCTTTATCTCATCTAGGAAACATCAGAGCTCCCCTTATCTCATCTAGGAAACATCAGAGCTCCCTTTATCTCATTTAGGAAACATCAGAGCTCCCTTTATCTTGTTTAAGAAACATCAGAGCTTCCTTTATCTCATCTAGGAAACATCAGAGCTTCCTTTATCTCATCTAGGAAACATCAGAGCTTCCTTTATCTCATCTAGGAAACATCAGAGCTCCCCTTATCTCATCTAGGAAACATCAGAGCTCCCTTTATCTCATTTAGGAAACATCAGAGCTCCCTTTATCTTGTTTAAGAAACATCAGAGCTTCCTTTATCTCATCTAGGAAACATCAGAGCTTCCTTTATCTCATCTAGGAAACATCAGAGCTCCCCTTATCTCATCTAGGAAACATCAGAGCTCCCTTTATCTCATTTAGGAAACATCAGAGCTCCCTTTATCTCATTTAGGAAACATCAGAGCTCCCTTTATCTCATCTAGGAAACATCAGAGCTCCCTTTATCTCATCTAGGAAACCTCAGAGCTCCCTTTATCTCATTTAGGAAACATCAGAGCTTCCTTTATCTCATCTAGGAAACATCAGAGCTCCCCTTATCTCATCTAGGAAACATCAGAGCTCCCTTTATCTCATCTAGGAAACATCAGAGCTCCCTTTATCTCATCTAGGAAACATCAGAGCTCCCTTTATCTCATTTAGGAAACATCAGAGCTCCCTTTATCTCATCTAGGAAACATCAGAGCTCCCTTTATCTTATCTAGGAAACATCAGAGCTCCCTTTATCTCATCTAGGAAACATCAGAGCTCCCTTTATCTTGTTTAGGAAACCTCAGAGCTCCCTTTATCTCATCTAGGAAACATCAGAGCTCCCTTTATCTCAACTAGGAAACATCAGAGCTCCCTTTATCTCATCTAGGAAACATCAGAGCTTCCTTTATCTCATCTAGGAAACATCAGAGCTTCCTTTATCTCATCTAGGAAACATCAGAGCTCCCTTTATCTCATCTAGGAAACATCAGAGCTCCCTTTATCTTATCTAGGAAACATCAGAGCTCCCTTTATCTCATCTAGGAACCATCAGAGCTCCCTTTATCTCATCTAGGAAACATCAGAGTTCCCTTTATCTCATCTAGGAAACATCAGAGCTCCCTTTATCTCAACTAGGAAACATCAGAGCTCCCTTTATCTCATTTAGGAAACATCAGAGCTCCCTTTATCTCATTTAGGAAACATCAGAGCTCCCTTTATCTCATCTAGGAAACATCAGAGCTCCCTTTATCTCATTTAGGAAACATCAGAGCTCCCTTTATCTCATCTAGGAAACATCAGAGCTCCCTTTATCTTATCTAGGAAACATCAGAGCTCCCTTTATCTCATCTAGGAAACATCAGAGCTCCCTTTATCTTGTTTAGGAAACCTCAGAGCTCCCTTTATCTCATCTAGGAAACATCAGAGCTCCCTTTATCTCAACTAGGAAACATCAGAGCTCCCTTTATCTCATCTAGGAAACATCAGAGCTTCCTTTATCTCATCTAGTAAACATCAGAGCTTCCTTTATCTCATCTAGGAAACATCAGAGCTCCCTTTATCTCAACTAGGAAACATCAGAGCTCCCTTTATCTTATCTAGGAAACATCAGAGCTCCCTTTATCTCATCTAGGAACCATCAGAGCTCCCTTTATCTCATCTAGGAAACATCAGAGTTCCCTTTATCTCATCTAGGAAACATCAGAGCTCCCTTTATCTCATTTAGGAAACATCAGAGCTCCCTTTATCTCAACTAGGAAACATCAGAGCTCCCTTTATCTCATCTAGGAAACATCAGAGCTTCCTTTATCTCATCTAGGAAACATCAGAGCTTCCTTTATCTCATCTAGGAAACATCAGAGCTCCCTTTATCTCAACTAGGAAACATCAGAGCTCCCTTTATCTTATCTAGGAAACATCAGAGCTCCCTTTATCTCATCTAGGAACCATCAGAGCTCCCTTTATCTCATCTAGGAAACATCAGAGTTCCCTTTATCTCATCTAGGAAACATCAGAGCTCCCTTTATCTCATTTAGGAAACATCAGAGCTCCCTTTATCTCAACTAGGAAATATCAGAGCTCCCTTTATCTCATTTAGGAAACATCAGAGCTCCCTTTATCTCATCTAGGAACCATCAGAGCTCCCTTTATCTCATTTAGGAAACATCAGAGCTCCCTTTATCTCATCTAGGAAACATCAGAGCTCCCTTTATCTCATTTAGGAAACATCAAAGCTCCCTTTATCTCATCTAGGAAACCTCAGAGCTCCCTTTATCTCAACTAGGAAACATCAGAGCTCCCTTTATCTCATTTAGGAAACATCAGAGCTCCCTTTATCTCATTTAGGAAACATCAGAGCTCCCATTATCTCAACTAGGAAACATCAGAGCTCCCTTTATCTCATTTAGGAAACATCAGAGCTCCCTTTATCTCATCTAGGAAACATCAGAGCTTCCTTTATCTCATCTAGGAAACATCAGAGCTCCCTTTATCTCATTTAGGAAACATCAGAGCTCCCTTTATCTCATCTAGGAAACATCAGAGCTCCCTTTATCTCATCTAGGAACCATCAAAGCTCCCTTTATCTCATCTAGGAACCATCAGAGCTCCCTTTATCTCATCTAGGAACCATCAGAGCTTCCTTTATCTCATCTAGGAAACATCAGAGCTCCCTTTATCTCATCTAGGAACCATCAGAGCTCCCTTTATCTCATCTAGGAACCATCAGAGCTCCCTTTATCTCATCTAGGAACCATCAGAGCTCCCTGTATCTCATCTAGGAAACATCAGAGCTCCCTTTATCTCATTTAGGAAACATCAGAGCTCCCATTATCTCAACTAGGAAACATCAGAGCTCCCTTTATCTCATCTAGGAAACATCAGAGCTCCCTTTATCTCATCTAGGAAACATCAGAGCTCCCTTTATCTCATTTAGGAAACATCAAAGCTCCCTTTATCGCATCTAGGAACCATCAGAGCTCCCTTTATCTCAACTAGGAAACATCAAAGCTCCCTTTATCGCATCTAGGAACCATCAGAGCTCCCTTTATCTCATCTAGGAACCATCAGAGCTTCCTTTATCTCATCTAGGAACCATCAGAGCTCCCTTTATCTCATCTAGGAACCATCAGAGCTTCCTTTATCTCATCTAGGAAACATCAGAGCTCCCTTTATCTCATCTAGGAACCATCAGAGCTCCCTTTATCTCATCTAGGAACCATCAGAGCTCCCTTTATCTCATCTAGGAACCATCAGAGCTCCCTGTATCTCATCTAGGAAACATCAGAGCTCCCTTTATCTCATTTAGGAAACATCAGAGCTCCCATTATCTCAACTAGGAAACATCAGAGCTCCCTTTATCTCATCTAGGAACCATCAGAGCTCCCTTTATCTCATCTAGGAACCATCAGAGCTTCCTTTATCTCATCTAGGAAACATCAGAGCTCCCTTTATCTCATCTAGGAACCATCAGAGCTCCCTTTATCTCATCTAGGAACCATCAGAGCTCCCTTTATCTCATCTAGGAACCATCAGAGCTCCCTGTATCTCATCTAGGAAACATCAGAGCTCCCTTTATCTCATTTAGGAAACATCAGAGCTCCCATTATCTCAACTAGGAAACATCAGAGCTCCCTTTATCTCATCTAGGAACCATCAGAGCTCCCTTTATCTCATCTAGGAAACATCAGAGCTCCCTTTATCTCATTTAGGAAACATCAGAGCTCCCTTTATCTCAACTAGGAAACATCAGAGCTCCCTTTATCTCAACTAGGAAACATCAGAGCTCCCTTTATCTCATCTAGGAAACATCAGAGCTCCCTTTATCTCATTTAGGAAACATCAGAGCTCCCTTTATCTCATTTAGGAAACATCAAAGCTCCCTTTATCGCATCTAGGAACCATCAGAGCTCCCTTTATCTCATTTAGGAAACATCAAAGCTCCCTTTATCGCATCTAGGAACCATCAGAGCTCCCTTTATCTCATCTAGGAACCATCAGAGCTCCCTGTATCTCATCTAGGAAACATCAGAGCTCCCTTTATCTCATTTAGGAAACATCAGAGCTCCCATTATCTCAACTAGGAAACATCAGAGCTCCCTTTATCTCATCTAGGAACCATCAGAGCTCCCTTTATCTCATCTAGGAAACATCAGAGCTCCCTTTATCTCATTTAGGAAACATCAGAGCTCCCTTTATCTCATTTAGGAAACATCAGAGCTCCCTTTATCTCAACTAGGAAACATCAGAGCTCCCTTTATCTCATTTAGGAAACATCAGAGCTCCCATTATCTCAACTAGGAAACATCAGAGCTCCCTTTATCTCATCTAGGAACCATCAGAGCTCCCTTTATCTCATCTAGGAAACATCAGAGCTCCCTTTATCTCATTTAGGAAACATCAGAGCTCCCTTTATCTCATTTAGGAAACATCAGAGCTCCCTTTATCTCAACTAGGAAACATCAGAGCTCCCTTTATCTCATTTAGGAAACATCAGAGCTCCCTTTATCTCATCTAGGAAACATCAGAGCTCCCTTTATCTCATTTAGGAAACATCAGAGCTCCCATTATCTCAACTAGGAAACATCAGAGCTCCCTTTATCTCATTTAGGAAACATCAGAGCTCCCTTTATCTCATTTAGGAAACATCAGAGCTCCCTTTATCTCATCTAGGAAACATCAGAGCTCCCTTTATCTCATTTAGGAAACATCAGAGCTCCCTTTATCTCAACTAGGAAACATCAGAGCTCCCTTTATCTCAACTAGGAAACATCAGAGCTCCCTTTATCTCATCTAGGAAACATCAGAGCTCCCTTTATCTCATTTAGGAAACATCAGAGCTCCCTTTATCTCATTTAGGAAACATCAAAGCTCCCTTTATCGCATCTAGGAAACATCAGAGCTCCCTTTATCTCATCTAGGAAACATCAAAGCTCCCTTTATCGCATCTAGGAACCATCAGAGCTCCCTTTATCTCATCTAGGAACCATCAGAGCTTGGTTTTGAAGGTTTTGGAGGTTTTGGAGGTTTTGGAGGTTTTGGTCCACAACCTGGCCCATCAGAACCTGGCCCATCAGAACCTCGCCCCTCAGAACCTGGCCCCTCAGAACCTGGCCCCTCAGAACCTGGCCCATCAGAACCTGGCCCATCAGAACAGAACTGGGCCCATCAGAACAGAACTGGGCCCATCAGAACTTTGTAGCAGAGTGCTGAAACCTCCAGTCTGACCTGCAGTTTTCGTTGGCCGCCGGTTGCCGGTGACGACCAGCAGCCTGTAGAAACAGCCGGTCCTTTCAGCCGCAGACAGAAGAAGAAGAGTTGTGGGAACCTGCCGGCGGACTGTGTTTGTGTGTGTGCAGACGGACGGATGAATGGACACAGATGTAATTAAATCGTCATCTCTCAGCTCCCTCTGAAAGTCGGCCTCCTCCTCCTGCTGCCAGGGCGACGTGCTGCCGGGGGGCCGGGGGGCCCGGGGGGCCGGGGGGGCCGGGGGCCCGGGGGGCCCCGGGGGCCCCGGGGGCCCTGAGACAGGCACCATGGGAGAGCAGCAGGTGAACAGAACCACTGACAGAACTCAGAACTCAGAGCATTAATCTCTGGGGTTAGAAACATGTGACCACGAGGGTCTGAGGAGGAAAACGCCGCCACAGGAAGAAGGTTTTAAGATGGACGGTGATTTTAAATGTGTGCAGTGAAGTTCAGCTTTTTTTATCTCAGGCAGCTGAGGGGAAGCCCTCCCTCGCACGCACGCACTGACACAGTAATCCAGCCTTCATCACATCTGGGCTGGATTACTGCTGATTACTGCTCTTTATGTTGGAGTCAGCCGGTCCTCCCTCGCACGTCTCCAGTTGGTCCAAAACGCTGCCGCTCGCCTCCTGACTGGAGCACCAGAGGGAGCACATCGCTCAGCCTCCCTCCACTGGCTGCCCGTGCATTTCAGAGTCCATTTTAAGATTCTCTTATTTGTTTTTAAATCTTTAAATGGACTCGCCCCGCCTTACCTCTCTGAGCTGCTCCTGCCCGGGGCCTCAGGTCAGCTGATCAGCTGGAGGTACCGGGGGCCAAACGGAAGCTCAGAGGAGACGGAGCCTTTTCTGCTGCCGGTCCGAAACTGTGGAACGACCTCCCGTTTTATATCAGACAGGCCCCTTCACTGCCCATTAAAACCCGTCTTAAAACCCGTTTTTATTCCCTGGCTCTTAACCCAGCATGAGACTCTGTTTCTGTTATTGTTTTAATGTTTTTATTGTTTTAATGTTGTTGTTGTTTATTGTTGTTTTTAGATTGTTCTTGTGTTTTATGCCTTGTTTTATTTTGTGTTGTACAGCACTTTGTTTCAGCCACGGCTGTGTTAAAAGGCTTTTTAAATAAAGTTGAGTTGAGCAGGGAACAGAGGACACACCATCTCCGGGTCCACCTTGGTCCCATAACGTGTTCTGTTGTTATAAACAGCTTCTCCGGTCGGGTCAGAACCGGTCAGCATGTTCGGCCCAGAGCAGACTCACCTGTGCCGGTGCTGACTCCAGATGTCTGAGTGTAGCAGCACACAGATCCAGATGTGACCCACATCTGGATCTGTGTGCTGCAGCAGAGCCATGAGTGGGCCCGGCGAGGCCCGATAGTTTGGACCCGCAGACAACAGGAGGAAGTCTGTTTAATCTGCAGAGGCCAGAAACAAAACAACAAACAGATAAACAACAAACAGATAAACAAACAAACTGACAGAAAAATAAAACGAACAAACAAAACAGCAAACAATAAACAACAAACAAACAAACAAACAAACAAACAGATAAACAAATGAACTTTAAAAACTTTAATGAAACTTTAACAGAACCAGAACCTTCTCTGTGGACCCTGCGGTCCGAGCAGAGGTCCGTTTCTGTGCGGGTCAGAACCAGAACTGAACGGGTTAAACTCTGTGTAAACGGACACCGCGCACACACCTGACCCCGCCCCCACGGACAGCCCCGCTGAGGCAGCGCGCGCACGGTCCGTGCACTTCAGTTTGTCAGAGCAGCAGCACGAGCCGGTTCGGAGTCTGAGTCCGGATCTGAGTCCGGATCTGAGTCCGGATCTGAGTCCGGATCTGAGTCCGGGGCGCGCTGGGCTTTCATCTCAGTAACCCTGAGAGCCGCGTGCGTAAATCTGCTTGTTCTCTGTGGACGCGCGCGGGCTGATTGATTGACTGGCGAGTCACGCGCCGGATCCGTGAGTCCAGTTCTCGTCATGGACCCCGTTCAGCTGCTGGTGATGATGATGATGGTGATGAAGGGGAGCGGGGCCGCCGGGCCACAGGTCAGTGGGTCCGGTTCTGTTTCAGTCATGAGCACGTGGAGTCTGAGTTTAATGATAAGCTGGGGTCAGAGACAGATCGATACATGTGATTAGACCCAAAAACTGATGAAAAGTTTCAACTTTTCATCAGTTTGATTCAGTAAGTTTTTATTTTATTGATCAATACGTTTTATTAATCAATAAGTTATTAATTAGGTCACTTCCTGACATGTCAGACCTGTTTGTGTCGGGATGAAAAACTGAAGAGTTCAGAGAGCCTGTTATTTATGTTTCTTTCTTTTTGTTTGTTGTTTATCTTTTGTTGTTTTGTTTAAGTTTATTTGTTGTTTATCTTTTGTTGTTTTGTTTAAGTTTATTTGTTGTTTAAGTTTGTTTGTTGTTTATTGTTTGTTATTTTGTTTAATCTTGTTTTGTTATTTCATGTCCATTTGTTTTTTTCAGTTTGTTTGTTGTTAATCGTTTGTTGTGTTATTTTTCTGTCAGTTCGTTCATCTGTTTGTTTGTTGTTTATTATTTTGTGTCAGTTAGTCTGTTGTTTTGTTTAACTTTGTTTGTTTATCGTTTGTTGTTTTGATTAATTTCATTTGTTGTTTATGGTTTGTTGTTTTGTTGTTTTGTTTCAGTTTATTTGTTGTTTATAGTTTGTTGTTTTGTGTCTGTTCGTTTGTTTTTTTGTTTAAGTTGGTTTGTTATTCATAGTTTATTGTTTTGTTTCAGTGTGTTTGTTGTTTTGTTTCTCTTTGTTTCTTTTTGTTTCTTGTTTATCATTTGTTGTTTTGTTTCAGTTTGTTTGTTGTTAATCGTTTGTTTTTTTGTTCATGTTTGTTTTGTTATTTTTCTGTCAGTTCGTTTGTTTATCTGTTTGTTTGTTGTTTTGTGTCGGTTAGTTTGTTGTTTATTGTTTTGTTTAACTTTGTTGTTTATCGTTTGTTTTTGTGTCTGTTCATTTGTTTTTTTGTTTGTTTGTTTGTTATTCATAGTTTATTGTTTTGTTTCAGTGTGTTTGTTGTTTATCATTTGTTGTTTTGTTCCAGTTTGTTTGTGGTTAATCGTTTGTTGTTTTGTTTGTTCGTTTTATTTTTCTGTCTTGTTTATTCTTTTTTGTTTTGTGACTTTGTTTGTTTTTTATTGTTTTGTTTTAGTGTGTTTGTTGTTTCGGTTTGTTGGTTGTTTATCGTTTGTTGTTTTGTTTCAGTTTGTTAGTTGTTTTGTTTGTTCGTTTTATTTTTCTGTCAGTTTGTTTGTTTATCTGTTTGTTGTTTATCGTTTGTTATTTTGTTTCTGGCCTCTGCAGATTAAACAGACTTCCTCGTGTTAAACCTGTCTGCAGGTCCGTTTTTATCGTCTTAAAAACGGTACAGTACCAGCCGGCGTCTAAACGTGCACGTCAGTGCGCACATACTCCAGCCAGGCTGCCAGCTGTTAATGTTCCAGAATCTTCCTTTGTATCTTTGTGGCCCTCCATGTTTGTTTTTGGGCCCCTGGTGCTGGCTGTGTAAGAAGCTGTAATTTAATGCAGTAACACAGACATAAGGAAGCTATTCCTCCAGTCACACCAAAAACACTCCATCTCCCTCTCTATATATATATATAAATGCAGAGTTACTCTATTGATCCCAGAGGGTTAGCATGTAGCTGTAAGCTAGCAGCAGATGCTTTCTCATCAACAGTGATGGACCAAGCCGGAGATGTATGCAGCGTAACTTGTAGTAACAGTAGTAATGCATGTGTCCCGTTAATTACTGCGTTTAAACACTTTGGATATATTAACCTCATTAAACATTTGTACTGGGAGACCTCCATCTTTATCAGAAACATGCCGATAATGTAACGTTAGCACAGCGAGTGAGGAGAGGACCGGTGTTGTGTTGGAAACACACCTTATCCACACATTATGCACATTATTTCTCACTAATTGAGGCGAACTAGTACATTTTTAAATTTTGGAGCCGTATTAGTTTTGCTTTGAGTAGTGTTTTCCCCTAGCCTAGCAAGCCAGACCCGTACAGCAAAAAGCTGTACATGGCCCCGGAGCAAATTCCATTTTTTAGATTTCTAGGCTAGTTTTCTCCTACAACATTCAATTTTGACCTCTTCATTTCAAAAGACTTTGTGGCTTGACAGGGATAACAGAGAGCCTGAGACAAATATTGAAGATAACTCAACATTTATTTTGGGAGTAAAGAGTAGAAACAAAAACAAATGCTAGAAAAGAAATAAAATGGTCACGAAAATAATGCATCCTTGAGCAAAAAAAATGTGTTTTTGCATAATATAATATTTTGAAAATGTGCTGAGCCAGGGGGTGCCTAGCTGAGCCCCTGTTTCTAAACATACAGGCAGGTTAAAAACTGAAAAATCAGCATCTCATTCTGTGTTCGATGGGACTTTGGTGCCTTTTGGAAGGGGGGAAGCCGGAGTACCTGAGAGAACCCACGCATACACAGGGGAAAACCAGCCGGAATTGGAACCTGGAAGTTCAGGCTCTGAAGGTGCTCAAAGGGCTGATCCTGCACTAAAACCTGGACGTCAGAGTGAAATTTAAATTTGAATGTGCACATTATTATAAGCCATTCTGAGAGCTTTGGTAAGAGAGCAGCTTGTAAACACCCAGCAGGGGCGCTGCTGCTCAGAGAGGCGGTGATGACCCAAACCTGATGGAACAACAAACTCTCCACTCTGTGTCCGGAGCTCAGACTCAGCTCACTCAGCTCAGACTCAGCTCACTCAGCTCAGACTCAGCTCAGACTCAGCTCAGACTCAGCTCAGACTCAGCTCAGACTCAGCTCAGACTCAGCTCAACCTGTCGGGTCTCAGAGTTAAGCTTGTTTTGGTCGGATGTGGAGGAACAGCGGAGGCTCAGAGCCGAGTTCACATGTGGGCGGCAGATCCGTGGAGGGGGAGGGGTCATCAGAGCAGGAGCGCCTCAAAGAGAAAAGGAAGAAAAGAGTCCTCACATCTATGGGGAATCAGTGTGCCGCCACATCTGTCTGCAACTCCACCGAAACACTTTTCACAAAGGGAAACGTTTCTGTTTGTCCTGAGCTTAGACTGACATAAACTAACATTCCCAGAACATTCTCACAGGGTTCTGCTGTCGCACAACGTTCAGAGTATATAATATTATTATATATATAATATAACTGTAAGAGAATGTTTGGATAATGTTCCTCAGAGGTCAACAGATACAGCACACATGGTCGAATTCAATGTAAAGGAATGTTCTGTAAACGTGTCCTGCTCCATGTTTCTCTCTTAGTCTCTGTTCTGTGTTCCCGTTTGGTGTTTTCTTTCAGCTTTATTCCTTAGATTCTGCTTTAGTTTTCAGTTAGTTATTCTGTTAGCTTCTGTTGGATTCTTGTTTCTTTTTTTTAATTCAAGTTTTTTTTTATTGAACTTTTCTTAGGCTTGGTACATGGCAAATTAAACATGTTTCTTTATACAGGAACAAGTAGTATATGAGTAAGAATTCATTCTAATAACCGACTTCGCACATATTTGTCTCAAAAATAGGCAGCTGACACAAAGACAAGGTGAGTACATAATGATATCTGACTGCTGAGGCATACAGGATTACAGGATCCCACTCGGGGAAAGCACAACAAAACAAGAAAACCAGAGTCCTAGTGGTGGTCATTATTTACCTTTATATAGTTCCAAAACCTGCCCCAGGGGGTCACCCCCTCCTCCCCATCACCACTCAATCTACTAAGCATACATTCATAGGATGCAGTTTCAGTCATTGCACACACCCATTCTTTCACATCTGGAATTTCTGATGCCTTCCAATGTCTTAAGATGACTCGACGAGCTGTTTTTGGACCCACTGAGATTACAGAAAAATGACATTTGGTTATACTGGGTAATTGAGACTCGTCCCCCAGTTGACAGAGCTCTGGACTGAGGGGAATCTCTGCTCCAAGCCACTTACTTACAATATTTCGAATTTGAGTCCAGAAAGGTCTAATCTTGTGTATATTTAAAATATAAATATTGTGTAAGTTTACCCCTCGCCTCTCTCACATATTTACCACAATCAGCCACAGTTACTGCCCATCTATCACAATCAATCTCTCCACCAAATCATCTTTAACTGGTCATAGATTCTTGTTTCTTGTCTTTAGCCCTAGATGTCCTTAGGTGTCTCGGTCTTGTCCTCTGGTCTCAGTCACACCAGTCTCCAGTCAATCATCACAATAAACAGTCACTTTCTCATCTGTTCCCAACACTATACACAAGGCCGGTATACATGGCAACATGACCTAGTATTAAGAAGCTTAGCTGCAGGTATTGAAGATAAACAAAGGCAGGTAACCTTAGGAGGGTCTAAGGTGAAGAGGGTGGCAATTCAGTTTGTTCAAGAGGGGGAGAAAGTTAAAAAGACGATAAGGAGGAAAGGCAGCTTGGAGGATGCTTGTGATTGGGAGATGCAGGTAGATTTAGGAAATAAGCTTGTTGTTCCCCAGGAGATAGCCTCTACAAATCTAAGGCCTGATATAGTTTTGTGTTCTAGGAGTAGAATGAGAGTCTGTTTCATAGAGCTGACTGTTCCTTAGGAGGAATCAGTAGCAGAAGCATATGAAAGGAAAAAGCTTAGATATGTGGAGTTGGGGGCAGAAGCAGAGCAGCGAGGATGGAAAGTTAGAATCTGTCCAGTGGAAGTAGGATGTAGAGGATTTGTAGCAAAGTCTGTTGTCTCATTGTTGAGGGAGCTAGGTGTAAGTGGACAGAGTGTGAGGAAAATAGTGAAGGAAGTGTCAGATGAGGCAGTAAAGTCCAGTCAGTGGATTTGGATTAGAAGAAGCAAAAGCAGCTGGGGGCCCAGCAGGGGGAGCACTTAGGGTAAACAGACTTTTTGAAGAAGCTAAGAAGAAGTTCAGGATATTTAAATGGAGGGTGTTGCCCATGTGAGCCTTTTGAAACCAGGCGGCCATTTTAGGTGAGTTGGCCTGTAACCCGAACCAGGGTTTGAATCCCCTACCTGCTCTGACTGGTGTGCAGTTGGTGAGAAGGAGGTTCCCACCTAATGACCCCAATGACATGTTGGTCAGCACTGCTCACTGATCTGTATTATAGGGAATTATTCACTGAGTCTGGTCCATTTTTTCTTTAGCACAAGTTTCTTGTGTTTACCTTAAATATGCTCCTTTGTTAATCTCAGTCTTTGTCACATCCTTGTTGTTACTTTCATCATTGATCTCCTCGCTGTTAATTATTCTTTTGTTTTCCAACTTTAGCTCATGGTTTCCCAGCTCAGCCGCGCTTTTGGTTCCTTATTCAAACTTCAGTGCCATATTCTTTTGGTCTCCAGACTGCTGTTGGGTCCTCCATAATCCTTCCGCCACCGGCGGCAACCATAACAAAAGTTTCCCCAAACAGCAGGAGAACCAAAACATGCATCTAAAAGCTAATGTTGTATTTACAACTCTGCAGAAGAAAGTGAAACCAAACCTTCTGTTGTCACATGAATCGATCATACCTGATCCCGCTCTGAACTGAAACAGATTCTAACACCAGTCGGTTGCAGCAGCACCTGGTGGACGTCAGAGGGACTGCATCTCTGCCAGCATTTGTTATTGATCCTGTTTTTTTTTTTTCAGGCAAGTGTCAGCAGCAGGGTGATGGAGGCGTTCGCTGACAGAGGAACACGGATTAAACGCTACGCCGTCAACCCTCTGGGACAGAAGTGGACTCACCACAACATCACATACAGGTAGACGAGCTCAAAGATCCAGAGCACGTGATGAAGAACTACGTTAGCCTAAAGCTGGAAGACGATAATCTGAAAAATCATTCTCTGTAAAGCTCAGTAAAGCTTCTTAAACTGTTTATGTTCTGGTGTGACAATGTCAGTGAAGAGATTTATTTCTATAATGTTTCTATCTGAAGAGTTCTGAAGAGAGCAGCTGGTTTAACTGGTTTAAAGTGTGTGCCGATGATCAGAGTCTCATCTGCATAGAAGCTGATATTTACTGTAACTCCTGTGGAATTAAAACAAGCAGAGGTCCTCACGCTGAGCCTTGTGGTGCACCTCAGGAGTGAAGCTGCTCTGGTTCTGCTTTAAAGGATCCGACGAAGGACACAGAAACTGACTCCTCTTCTTCGTCACTTTGAGCTTCATCTCCACCTGCAGAGATGATGTCATCAGAACCTCCAACATAGAAGAAGAAGCCGTCTTCAGCTGAACAAACTGCTGTGTCACTGGCTGTGTTCGAAACCGCATACTACTCATACTACTCCCACTACTCCCACTACTCCTACTAACTTTAACTTTTTTAAGTTCCCGGATGCATACTAGATTCTCCTAAATGTTGGGTATGCATCATGAGGTTACTACTCATACTCAAACTACCCAAGATGCAACGTAACGTGACGTCGCCGATTGTCGTTTCCTGTCAAAACGGCAGTTTCAAGCTAGCTACAACGAGGGTAGGTTCACTTCCTGTTTTCAAAACAAAAGCACCAATTGTATGGTAACGGCTTTCCCTATGATAAAAGGCAACGGGTATTTTATTTTGTGAAAATAACCGGAAGTGCGTTGCTCACTGCGGCTAGCTTTAGTAGCGCCGAATTCGTGGGAACAAAATTGTAAACAGCCGGTATTTTGTCAGGTTTTCAACACGTTGGGGATCTAAACGACTACTTTCTCTCCTAAAAATGTTTCAAATGTTGCTAAAGTTTACAGAGTTTAGAGCTTAAGGGAAATCAGCTTCAGGCCGGCTGATTTCGGCTCGGGCAGGAGCGAAATGCATTGTGTGTAAACACTCTGCATACTGTCTGATCGATGAGTATGTAGTATGTAGTATGCAGTATGCAGTATGCAGTATGTAGTATGTAGTATGTAGTATGTAGTATGCAGTATGCAGTATGCGGTATGCAGTATGTGGTATCTAGTATGTGGTATGTGGTATGTAGTATGTAGTATGTAGTATGCAGTATGTGGTATGCGGTATGTAGTATGCAGTATGCAGTATGTAGTATGTGGTATGCGGTATGTAGTATGTAGTATGTAATATGTAGTATGCCGTATGTAGTATGTGGTATGCGGTATGTAGTATGTAGTATGCAGTATGCAGTATGTAGTATGTAGTATGTGGTATGTAGTATGCAGTATGCAGTATGCAGTATGTGGTATCTAGTATATAGTATGTAGTATGTGGTATGTAGTATGTAGTATGTAGTATGTGGTATGCGGTATGTAGTATGCAGTATGCAGTATGTAGTATGTGGTATGCGGTATGTAGTATGTAGTATGTAATATGTAGTATGCCGTATGTAGTATGTGGTATGCGGTATGTAGTATGTAGTATGTGGTATGTGGTATGTAGTATGTAGTATGTGGTATGTAGTATGTAGTATGTGTATGTAGTATGCAGTATGTGGTATGTAGTATGTAGTATGTGGTATGTAGTATGTAGTATGTGTATGTAGTATGTAGTATGTGGTATGTAGTATGTAGTATGTGTATGTAGTATGCAGTATGTGGTATGTAGTATGTAGTATGTGGTATGTAATATGTAGTATGTAGTATGCAGTATGTGGTATGTAGTATGTAGTATGTAGTATGTGGTATGCGGTATGTAGTATGTAGTATGTGGTATGCGGTATGTAGTATGCAGTATGTAGTATGTGGTATGCGGTATGTAGTATGTAGTATGTAGTATGTAGTATGTAGTATGCAGTATGCAGTATGTAGTATGTGGTATGCGGTATGTAGTATGCAGTATGCAGTATGTAGTATGTAGTATGTGGTATGCGGTATGTAGTATGTAGTATGTAATATGTAGTATGCCGTATGTAGTATGTGGTATGTGGTATGTAGTATGTAGTATGTAATATGTAGTATGCAGTATGTAGTATGCAGATTGTAGCATGTGGTATGCGGTATGTAGTATGTGGTATGTGGTATGTAGTATGTAGTATGTGGTATGTAGTATGTGGTATGTAGTATGTAGTATGTGTATGTAGTATGCAGTATGTGGTATGTAGTATGTAGTATGTGGTATGTAATATGTAGTATGTAGTATGTAGTATGTGGTATGTGGTATGTAGTATGTGGTATGTAGTATGTAGTATGTGGTATGTAGTATGTGGTATGTAGTATGTAGTATGTGTATGTAGTATGCAGTATGTGGTATGTAGTATGTAGTATGTGGTATGTAATATGTAATATGTAGTATGTAGTATGCAGTATGTGGTATGTGGTATGTAGTATGTGGTATGTAGTATGTAGTATGTAGTATGTGGTATGTAGTATGTAGTATGTGGATTCGAACACAGCCCACGTGTTACTGAACAAACTGCTGTGTCACTGTGTCCGAGTCAGGTGTGGAACAGTGATGCAACACTGACACCTTCAGGTCAAAGTGGGAACTACTCTGTGGGTTAGGGTGAATGATGTGTCTCTGTGACAGGCTGCTGGGAACAAAGTGCCTAAAGATCCAGTTTAAAACGGCTTCTTTGCTAAGTTGGACACAACACTGGTTCATCCCTTGAGTTAGGAGCCTTTTTCCTGCCTGAATGGTTCACAGCTCAGAGTTTAGTGGCTGAACAAAGAAAAAACACATTCCTCTGAAGATGCTCAGGTACAAGGACTGGACTGAAGATGAGGGAAGAAGCAGAAAATGTCCAAAGAGAAACTCTGAGAGCTTCAGGAAGCTGCAGAACTGCTGATCAGGACACTTTGAAGGTTAAAAGATTCACCGGGTTTCTGTCACTACTTTTCCTTTTAATTTAGAATAGATGAATAAGAAAATGTGAATTTTAGCTGTAAAGCTCCTGCTGAACACTTGATGGGTTTCGGTTCCTTTGGTTCTCATATTCTGTGTCTTGGTTTACTTTGAATTATGATTCTATGTTTTAGTTAACATACATTTACTTCACAAATGCCTCTAATGTGTCTGAAATTCGTCAGATTGTACTTGATAACTTTATTATGGTTTTAGTCCAAGCATTACATCAAAGTATTGAACTATTTCAGTCTCACTATCTTTAATGAAAAAAACTGGCTGACTCTTTGGTTTTGGAGGAAAATGAAAACCTTTTATTTTGCTTACGTGAAGATGAAAGCATGACTGTTCGAGCAGCTCTGTGGTCAGTGAGTCAGTCTCTGAGTTTCTGCATGTGTATATAAACCAGTGTCATCAGCATACAGATCTGTACCTCCAACCACCATAAACATGCTCCCACTTTATCTTCCTCTCAGGATCATCAAGTTTCCCAACACTCTGAATGTGGAGGACACCAGGAAGGCCATCAGCATCGCCTTCAACAAGTGGAGTGACGTGTCGCCGCTGACTTTCACAGAGGTTACCGACGGCAACGCCACCGCTGACATCACAATTGGTATGTTACGCAATACGAGAGGAAAGAGTCGGCTGTTAAAAACTGTGAAAACGCTGTTGTTTTTTTTTTTAAATTTGCAAATTTTTATTGCGTTTTTGTTTTCCATACAGGTGAACAACCACAATTCCACATTTTTCACAATATCCTTCCAGTATTCAACAAACTATTGTGTCGACATTCTGTATTATAACCTTTCTTTCCTTTATGTACTTCAACCTGCCCTAACACTTTCAATACCCGGCATTTACTGTTCCTTCTTCTCATTTAAATTTACCTGCAAATGAACTATATACAATCTGTAGCTATGTAAGGGTTCCTCCTGTCCCCAGGGTTTTATTCAACAAAATCTGACCTCAATGGTGAAACAAAGTCCAACCAATTTTTCCAGTAATTCTTAAATTTGCCCGATTCTAATCTGATGGAAAATGTCAACCTTTCCATCATATAAATATTGTGCATTACGTCAACCCGATCTTCCCTTTTAGGCTCCATCTTCATCCATTTCCTAGTAATGGCTTTTTTTGCTAGCCACCATCATGATCCCAAACATATATTTATCAGCTGATCTTGACAACCGAAAACACAGTTTTATCTCCTTTAATGAAGAACAAAGAACATGTTTTACTGCTTCAGATAACCTGGGAGAGTTTATAGGTGACCATGGTGTTCCATGTGGACCTGTGGTTTGGAAGGATCTGTTTTTGTCTGGTCATGTTTGCTCCACTCACCTGAGTCCACAAAGCAAAAAGTTTCAGATATTTACAAATTTCCACCAGAGAAACTGTCTTAAAAACCGTTAAAGTCACACTTTGGTCACCCTTTAGGACTCTCACCAGTGTTGATCCTTTAATTGTTGTTGAGTTGAACTTTTAGTGGAATGATAGCAGGTGACTGGGATGTGTGTCCTAGGTTTCTACACCTTTAACCACACTGATTGCTGGTGGTCTCCCCTCCATCCATGTTTCGATGGGCTCAATGGCGAGCTGGCTCACGCCTTCCTGCCGCCAAGAGGTGAAATCCACTTTGACAACCACGAGTTTTGGATCCTCGGGAAGTCCAGGTTCAGCTGGAAACAAGGTAAATGCCCTGCAGTAAATGTAATACAAGGGGCAGAAAAACTGCTCAAATGAAAGCAGGGAGGTTTACATCCATCCAAAAGATGTGTTCCATGTTGAGCACCAGGGGGCAGCGTCTGCAATTCAGATAGAATCAAGGTACGAACGTAAACATATGTGGAAACAAGTGTCTGTGGTTCTGGTTCTGCAGGAGTCTGGCTAAATGATCTGGTCCAGGTGGCGGCTCATGAGATTGGTCACGCTCTGGGTCTGTGGCACTCCAGAGACCCCCAAGCTTTGATGCATCCAAACGCCACCTACACCGGCCAGAGGAACATTGCCCAGGATGATGTCTGGGGCATCCAGAGACTCTACGGTGACAATCTACCCCCTACAGACCCTACAGACCCTACAGATCCTACAGACACTACAGATCCTACAGATCCAGCAGACCCTACAGACCCAGCAGACCCTACAGACCCAGCAGACCCTACAGACCCAGCAGACCCAACAGACCCTACAGATCCTACAGATCCTACAGACACTACAGATCCTACAGATCCAGCAGACCCTACAGACCCTACAGACCCAACAGACCCTACAGACCCTACAGACCCAACAGACCCAACAGACCCTACAGACTCAACAGACCCAACAGACCGAGCAGACCCTACAGACCCAACAGACCCAACAGACCCTACAGACTCAACAGACCCAACAGACCGAGCAGACCCTACAGACCCAACAGACTCAACAGACCCAACAGACCGAGCAGACCCGACAGACCCAACAGACCCTACAGACCCAACAGACCGAGCAGACCCGACAGACCCAACAGACCCAACAGACCCTACAGACCCAACAGACCCTACAGACCCTACAGACCCTACAGACCCAACAGACCCTACAGACCCAACAGACCCTACAGACCCAACAGACTCAACAGACCCTACAGACCCAACAGACCGAGCAGACCCGACAGACCCAACAGACCCTACAGACCCTACAGACCCTACAGACCCAACAGACCCAACAGACCCTACAGACCCTACAGACCCAACAGACCCAACAGACCCTACAGACCCTACAGACCCAACAGACCCAACAGACCCTACAGACCCTACAGACCCTACAGACCCTACAGACCCAACAGACCCAACAGACCCTACAGACCCAGCAGACCCTACAGACCCAGCAGACCCTACAGACCCAACAGACCCTACAGACCCTACAGATCCTACAGACCCTACAGACCCAACAGACCCAACAGACCCTACAGACCCTACAGACCCTACAGACCCAACAGACCCCACAGACCCCACAGACCCAACAGACCCAACAGACCCAACAGACCCTACAGACCCAACAGACCGAGCAGACCCAACAGACCCTACAGACCCTACAGACCCTACAGACCCAACAGACCCTACAGACCCTACAGACCCAACAGACTCTACAGACCCTACAGACCCAACAGACCGAGCAGACCCTACAGACCCTACAGACCCTACAGACCCAACAGACCCTACAGACCCTACAGACCCAACAGACCCTACAGACCCTACAGACCCTACAGACCCTACAGACCCAACAGACCCTACAGACCCTACAGACCCAACAGACCCAACAGACCCTACAGACCCTACAGACCCAACAGACCCTACAGACCCTACAGATCCTACAGATCCTACAGACCCAACAGACCCTACAGACCCAACAGACCCAACAGACCCAACAGACCCTACAGATCCTACAGATCCTACAGACCCAACAGACCCAACAGACCCTACAGACCCTACAGACCCAACAGACCCAACAGACCCTACAGATCCTACAGATCCTACAGACCCAACAGACCCAACAGACCCTACAGACCCAACAGACCCTACAGACCCTACAGATCCTACAGATCCTACAGACCCAACAGACCCTACAGACCCAACAGACCCAACAGACCCTACAGACCCTACAGACCCTACAGACCCAACAGACCCTACAGACCCTACAGACCCAACAGACCCAACAGACCCTACAGACCCTACAGACCCAACAGACCCAACAGACCCTACAGACCCTACAGACCCTACAGACCCAACAGACCCAACAGACCCTACAGACCCTACAGACCCTACAGACCCAACAGACCCAACAGACCCTACAGACCCTACAGACCCAACAGACCCAACAGACCCTACAGACCCTACAGACCCAACAGACCCAACAGACCCTACAGACCCTACAGACCCAACAGACCCTACAGACCCAACAGACCCAACAGACCCAACAGATCCTACAGACCCTACAGACCCTACAGACCCAACAGACCCAACAGACCCTACAGACCCAACAGACCCTACAGACCCAACAGACCCAACAGACCCTACAGACCCAACAGACCCAACAGACCCTACAGACCCTACAGACCCAACTGATCCTACAGACCCTACAGACCCTACAGACCCAACAGACCCCACAGACCCTACAGACCCTACAGACCCAACAGACCCAACAGACCCAACAGACCCTACAGACCCAACAGATCCTACAGACCCTACAGACCCAACAGACCCAACAGACCCTACAGATCCTACAGACCCAACAGACCCTACAGACCCTACAGATCCTACAGACCCAACAGACCCTACAGACCCTACAGATCCTACAGACCCAACAGACCCTACAGACCCTACAGATCCTACAGACCCAACAGACCCTACAGACCCTACAGATCCTACAGACCCAACAGATCCTACAGACCCTACAGACCCAACAGACCCAACAGACCCTACAGATCCTACAGACCCAACAGACCCTACAGACCCTACAGACCCAACAGACCCTACAGACCCTACAGATCCTACAGACCCAACAGATCCTACAGACCCTACAGACCCAACAGACCCAACAGACCCTACAGATCCTACAGACCCAACAGACCCTACAGACCCAACAGACCCAACAGACCCTACAGACCCTACAGACCCAACAGACCCAACAGACCCTACAGATCCTACAGACCCAACAGACCCTACAGACCCAACAGACCCTACAGACCCTACAGACCCAACAGACCCTACAGACCCAACAGACCCTACAGACCCAACAGACCCCACAGACCCTACAGACCCTACAGACCCTACAGACCCAACAGACCCTACAGATCCAACAGACCCAACAGACTCTACAGACCCTACAGACCCTACAGACCCTACAGACCCAACAGACCCTACAGACCCTACAGACCCTACAGACCCAACAGACCCTACAGACCCAACAGACCCTACAGACCCTACAGACCCTACAGACCCAACAGACTCTACAGACCCAGCAGACCCTACAGACCCAACAGACCCTACAGACCCTACAGACCCTACAGACCCAACAGACCCAACAGACCCAACAGACCCTACAGACCCAACAGACCCTACAGACCCTACAGACCCAACAGACCCTACAGACCCAACAGACCCAACAGACCCTACAGACCCTACAGACCCAACAGACCCAACAGACCCAACAGACCGAGCAGACCCTACAGACCCAGGCAGACACTAACAGACCCCAATAGACCCCAATAGACCCAAACAGAGCTCAGACCTCATGCTTCTGTCCAATATTAGATCCAGTTCTTGTACTTACTCGCTGGTTGTGCGTTTGCAGGCTGTCTGGATAAGAAGCGAGTCTGTGATCCATGGGCTCGACTCGGCTTCTGTGAGCGGAGGAAGACCTTCATGAGGAAGAACTGTCCTCAGCGCTGTGACCTCTGTTACGGTGAGTTTGGACCTCTGGGTTCTGATCATTGAATCCACTTTGTCTGGCAGAACTCTGGTATGAAACTCCTCTCCGTCTGGATCTCGTCCCCCCTGCAGAGCCCCTGGAGGTGGTTGCCACGCCAACGTCGCCTCCAGCCAATGTAAAGATCAAGATGGTTCCCCGGGGGAAGGTGGTGGGTTTCCGCTGTGGAACCAAAAGTCTGCGCTCTCCGCCGAAAGTCAGGTCAGCTGATCCATTGGGTCCAGCACTGAGACAGGGCTGCTGATCAGTTCTTACATGGTGACATGGTGCGACTGTGGAATAGACTCATCCACATGTCTGACAACAGACTTGTCAAACAAATTTTTTTGTGGAACTTTTCAAAAAATAGTCGTTGGACAAAGGAACTTTCCAGTATATTTCATGAAGTAGGTCTCCAATACATATGTAGAAATAAATGATCCTGTAGTGTTAAACAAATTAAGATAATATTATTTGAAAATTATAAACAAAATTGGGCAGAAGAAATTCTGTACAAACCTAAACTTAGAATGTATTGTTTGATAAAGTCTGTCTACCATCCAGAGCACTGTGTCCCCCTGAACCTTAGCAGAGCGCAGAGCTCTGTTTGGGCCCAGTTGAGAACTCTGGCGGTTGAAACTGGACGTTTCCATGCAATCCCAGAGGAGAACAGGAAGTGTCCCCTGTGTGACTTAAATGAGGTGGAAAATGAGATGCATTTTGTGTTTTACTGTCCTTTTTACCATGTATTTAGACTTAAGCTCTTCCTTAAATTGACCTTGGAATGTCATGATTTGTTTTCTATGTCCGATGAGTGCAGACTTACATATCTGTTTAGCGAAAAAGTGTTTTATTTAGCCCAATATGTGTTGGAAGCTCAACAACTTTATGTCTGAGTGGGGTTGTTGTCTACTGAGGACCGTATATGTTGGCTTAGCAATTATGGAGATGATCTTTTGACTGTTGCTTTTTATTACTTATGGTGTGTCTTGTAAGCCCATGCGGGCCCGGCACCTTTTTGGTGTATGACACCGTTTAACAAAATAAACAAAACAAACAAACAAACTTACAAACATTAAACAGGAGGTTTGACTTCAGATATGAATACAAATGTAAAATGGGTCTGAAAAGGTTCAGAACTTCCAGAAAGACACCTCTGGCCTTTTCACTTATTTCACAGATGGCATCCGGAACTCTTAACAAATGAACCCTGTTTTTTCTGATGTGTGGAAGCTTTCAGTCTGACATCCGTAAACCGGACAGACATAAAACAGCGTTTTCTCCCCCGTTTACGCAGCTGGTACAAAGACGGCGAGCAGATCCTGACCTCCGTCCCCGGCTACATCGTGATGAAGGACAGAGACCTCCGCATCATCGCCAACGAGTTCAACGAGGGCGTTTACACCTGTCGCGTCCATCGGCGGGGCAGCATCGTGTCCGCCAACTCCTGGGCCATCCGGCTGAAACCAGAGCAGCCGTCCAACAGCTGAGTCCATCTGCAGGGACCGAGGACGGGTCGGGTCGACCCAACAGAACAATCTGATCTGGGCAGAGCCTCAGACCATCAATGGTCTATGAGTTATGTCTTCATTTAGTCTCTGCTGGGACACAAACAGACTGACGTTCAGTGGCACCAACAGGTCCCAGGAACCATCACACTGGAAAAAATGCCCCTTCAAAAATTAGTAAAAAAACAACAAAAAAAAGACGTTTTTGCTTGAAATAAGCCAAAAAATCTGCCAATGGAACTAGTGAAAATCGGCTTGTCAAGATTTCTTGAAATAAGATGTGATATTTGGGACTTTTGAGATAAAAGTGATCTTGAAATTAACTTAAAAACCTCTTCAAATGAAAAAAAATGCTTGTTTCATATGAAATATGACTCAAAACAATTTGTTTTCAAGACTTTTTTACTTAACAAGATATTCCAGATGTATTGTATTAAAACAAGTCCCTATATCTGGCTGAAATGGTGCTTGTTAGGCAGTTGTGTCTGATATTAAGTGTAATGAGATACTCAATGAGACAAATATACTTGGTAAGATTTAGATTTTTTCCAGTGCAGAGGTCTGATCATCTGCCCATAACCCTACAGAAGCTCCTGCAGATGAAGGATTCTGAGCACAATGTTTCACATCCTCACTGTAATAAATAATGTCAGGTTCCTTCATAAGATTCAAGATTCAAAGGTTTATTGTCATATGTGCAGTTAGAAACGTGTTTCCCTGTACAATGAAATTCTTTGCTTTGCTGCCGCACTGGATGTCCAAATATAATAAAAGATTAGATAAAATAAGCATGCAACAACAATATTATAACAGGGTATTCTTAAATAAAATAGAAATAAAAATATAGAATCTGTTAAAGGCGGGGTAGGGGATCTTTTTCTGGAGCATCTTTTTACATTTTGCTTGAAATACTCTTCACACCCCCATTGCAACCAATTAATTAAAAGTTTTGACACAAATATGAAAAGTTTTAGTGGCCTCTAGAACGTACAATCTAGGAAAAACAGTATCCAATCATTGTGAACGGACCGTTCACAATGATTGGATTCTGATGCCGTCTATCAAACTGCAATCTGCTCCTCCCTCCCCCTCCTTCCCCCTGTGCACATACCCTGCTCCGTGAACGAATTACGCCCAGAAGCTTGGCAGAAAGCTAAACTAGAGCCAGCTTGGCTAGCACCTAGCATTATTAAACGTATAGTTATCATATACTAAATACTAAATACGGCAACGATCGATGCTTGCTGTCAGAACAGCGCTCGTGCACCTTCGTGCTCGTGCGCGTTCATGTACTCTAGAGGCGTGCCTTCGGGGGGAAAGTGAAGAAAAGGGTTGGGACTTTTTACCGGTGTGTTTTCAAAATGCAGCTTCGCTGGACTCAGAATCCAGGATCTCCTACCCTACCTTTAAACACGCCTTTTTGATGCCACAAAACCTCAAACATAAGATCATGTTCTCATGAACTGCGATGATGCAACGACCTCCTAAAGTCGCCACATCCCGCTCGTCCTGAACATCCGTCAGTATGGTCACGCCACCGTAGTACCGTAAATGTCAGGTCCTAGGAATCCTACCCGAGGTCAGGTCACATCCTCATAAACTCCATTACAGTTTTAATCTGTTCCAGGAAAACAGGAGCTGAAAATAATTCTGGGGAAGAAAGCCCTGAAGGAGGTTTCTTGGGGGGAGGTAGAACCTTTGAGAACACCCTTTGGTTTGTCATAGTTAAATCCACAAAGTCTGTTGGGTTGTTTCATAGGAACTGTTTCTGTCTGTAAACCTTTAAACTTAGACTGCAGTGTCCCAGTTTTCTCTGTTCTCTTTCTTAGTCTCTGTTCTGGTTTAGTTATTTGTTTGGGTGTTCACTTCTCACCATTCTTTATAGAAACCTAGGAACCTGAGCCAGCTGGACGCCGTTAGGCTGCAGTTTGGTTTCTGGGCCTTTTGACTGATGTGATTCCATCCCTGTTGGGTTTCAGAGGCTCAGGGTTAGTTTCAGGAGGACCAAAAACACAGAATGATCTCCACTTCTTTCCTCAGGTGTTTACTGTCGTAGTAAAAGCTCAAACCTGTTGCATAGCTCTGATTTTCTGTTTTCGGCTGATATAACGTAGATGTTTGTCTTGTAGGCTGATTATTGGTCAAATCATTCCATTCTCATTTCAATGAACACTAAATCTGACTTTTCTGACATAAAAGTGCTCAACCTGCAGATGTGTGGGATGGTTTTGGTGGTCCAGTTTCATGCCTTTACTCAGATATCTGCAGGAAAAGCTCGAATCTTTCTGCTCCTACTGAACCAAACCACAGTTTTAGTTCATCCTCCTTTTTACATTCCTCTGCAGCTTTATCCATTTCCTCTTTTAGTTCCCCTGTAAATGATCGGTTTGATTTGTGGCTGAAATGTTTTCAAACCTTAAATGTCTGAAACTACCATCTAACACTTGGAATAAATGAACCCCCCCCCCTGGATTGTTGCTCTGGTCCCTCAGTTGGAAATGACTGAAATAAAAAGAGTGAATAAGGCTTCGGATCTTTCACTGGTTTCTTATTACTTATTCTGCTTCTGTTTGTGTGAGATTTATTTGGTTTGGACCTTCTTTGGCGTCCTGCTTTGGATCCTCCGGCTCTGTGGTGTTTCCTGTGTTCGCTGCCACTTCCTCGTCGTTGTAACTCTCTTTTAAAGGATTTTAAATCTCTGCTTTATGCTACATTTAGTCTTATCTGTGATGGATGATCATTTAGAGTCAGAAACTGTGTTTTGTCTAAATTCAGTTGCAGATTATTAGTTTAAGAAGAACGTCTCAGAGCCTCAGTGAGACCAACGAGCTGTTAGTGGATCATCGGTTCTCTGGTGTCTCTGTGCCGGTGGGACTCTGTGGGACCCACCTCTGTGGATCTGTGTTTTTATGTGGGACCCACCTCTGTGGATCAGGGTTTTTATGTGGGACCCACCTCTGTGGATCAGGGTTTTTATGTGGGACCCACCTCTGTGGATCTGTGTTTTTATGTGGGACCCACCTCTGTGGATCAGGGTTTTTATGTGGGACCCACCTCTGTGGATCAGTGTTTTTATGTGGGACCCACCTCTGTGGATCAGGGTTTTTATGTGGGACCCACCTCTGTGGATCAGGGTTTTTATGTGGGACCCACCTCTGTGGATCAGGGTTTTTATGTGGGACCCACCTCTGTGGATCAGGGTTTTTATGTGGGACCCACCTCTGTGGATCAGGGTTTTTATGTGAGACCCACCTCTGTGGATCAGGGTTTTTATGTGGGACCCACCTCTGTGGATCTGTGTTTTTATGTGGGACCCACCTCTGTGGATCTGTGTTTTTATGTGGGACCCACCTCTGTGGATCAGTGTTTTTATGTGGGACCCACCTCTGTGGATCAGGGTTTTTATGTGGGACCCACCTCTGTGGATCAGGGTTTTTATGTGGGACCCACCTCTGTGGATCAGGGTTTTTATGTGGGACCCACCTCTGTGGATCTGTGTTTTTATGTGGGACCCACCTCTGTGGATCTGTGTTGTTATGTGGGACCCACCTCTGTGGATCAGGGTTTTTATGTGGGACCCACCTCTGTGGATCTGTGTTTTTATGTGGGACCCACCTCTGTGGATCAGGGTTTTCATGTGGGACCCACCTCTGTGGATCAGGGTTTTTATGTGGGACCCACCTCTGTGGATCAGGGTTTTTATGTGGGACCCACCTCTGTGGATCAGGGTTTTTATGTGGGACCCACCTCTGTGGATCAGGGTTTTCATGTGGGACCCACCTCTGTGGATCAGTGTTTTTATGTGGGACCCACCTCTGTGGATCAGGGTTTTTATGTGGGACCCACCTCTGTGGATCTGTGTTTTTATGTGGGACCCACCTCTGTGGATCAGGGTTTTTATGTGGGACCCACCTCTGTGGATCAGGGTTTTTATGTGGGACCCACCTCTGTGGATCAGGGTTTTTATGTGAGACCCACCTCTGTGGATCAGGGTTTTCATGTGGGACCCACCTCTGTGGATCAGGGTTTTCATGTGGGACCCACCTCTGTGGATCAGTGTTTTTATGTGGGACCCACCTCTGTGGATCAGTGTTTTTATGTGGGACCCACCTCTGTGGATCAGGGTTTTTATGTGGGACCCACCTCTGTGGATCTGTGTTTTTATGTGGGACCCACCTCTGTGGATCTGTGTTTTTATGTGGGACCCACCTCTGTGGATCAGGGTTTTTATGTGGGACCCACCTCTGTGGATCAGGGTTTTTATGTGGGACCCACCTCTGTGGATCTGTGTTTTTATGTGGGACCCACCTCTGTGGATCTGTGTTTTTATGTGGGACCCACCTCTGTGGATCAGGGTTGTTATGTGGGACCCACCTCTGTGGATCAGGGTTTTTATGTGGGACCCACCTCTGTGGATCAGGGTTTTTATGTGGGACCCACCTCTGTGGATCAGGGTTTTTATGTGAGACCCACCTCTGTGGATCTGTGTTTTTATGTGGGACCCACCTCTGTGGATCAGTGTTTTTATGTGGGACCCACCTCTGTGGATCAGTGTTTTTATGTGGGACCCACCTCTGTGGATCAGTGTTTTTATGTGGGACCCACCTCTGTGGATCTGTGTTTTTATGTGGGACCCACCTCTGTGGATCAGGGTTTTCATGTGGGACCCACCTCTGTGGATCAGTGTTTTTATGTGGGACCCACCTCTGTGGATCAGTGTTTTTATGTGGGACCCACCTCTGTGGATCAGGGTTTTTATGTGGGACCCACCTCTGTGGATCAGTGTTTTTATGTGGGACCCACCTCTGTGGATCAGTGTTTTTATGTGGGACCCACCTCTGTGGATCTGTGTTTTTATGTGGGACCCACCTCTGTGGATCTGTGTTTTTATGTGGGACCCACCTCTGTGGATCAGGGTTTTTATGTGGGACCCACCTCTGTGGATCAGGGTTTTTATGTGGGACCCACCTCTGTGGATCAGGGTTTTTATGTGGGACCCACCTCTGTGGATCAGGGTTTTTATGTGGGACCCACCTCTGTGGATCAGGGTTTTTATGTGGGACCCACCTCTGTGGATCAGGGTTTTTATGTGGGACCCACCTCTGTGGATCTGTGTTTTTATGTGGGACCCACCTCTGTGGATCAGGGTTTTTATGTGGGACCCACCTCTGTGGATCAGGGTTTTTATGTGGGACCCACCTCTGTGGATCAGGGTTTTTATGTGGGACCCACCTCTGTGGATCAGGGTTTTTATGTGGGACCCACCTCTGTGGATCAGGGTTTTTATGTGGGACCCACCTCTGTGGATCAGGGTTTTTATGTGGGACCCACCTCTGTGGATCAGGGTTGTTATGTGGGACCCACCTCTGTGGATCAGGGTTTTTATGTGGGACCCACCTCTGTGGATCTGTGTTGTTATGTGGGACCCACCTCTGTGGATCTGTGTTTTTATGTGGGACCCACCTCTGTGGATCAGGGTTTTCATGTGGGACCCACCTCTGTGGATCAGGGTTTTTATGTGGGACCCACCTCTGTGGATCAGGGTTTTTATGTGGGACCCACCTCTGTGGATCAGTGTTTTTATGTGGGACCCACCTCTGTGGATCAGTGTTTTTATGTGGGACCCACCTCTGTGGATCTGTGTTTTTATGTGGGACCCACCTCTGTGGATCAGGGTTTTTATGTGGGACCCACCTCTGTGGATCAGGGTTTTTATGTGGGACCCACCTCTGTGGATCAGGGTTTTTATGTGGGACCCACCTCTGTGGATCAGGGTTTTTATGTGGGACCCACCTCTGTGGATCAGGGTTTTTATGTGGGACCCACCTCTGTGGATCTGTGTTTTTATGTGGGACCCACCTCTGTGGATCAGGGTTTTTATGTGGGACCCACCTCTGTGGATCAGGGTTTTTATGTGGGACCCACCTCTGTGGATCAGGGTTTTTATGTGGGACCCACCTCTGTGGATCAGGGTTTTTATGTGGGACCCACCTCTGTGGATCAGGGTTTTTATGTGGGACCCACCTCTGTGGATCTATGTTTTTATGTGGGACCCACCTCTGTGGATCTGTGTTGTTATGTGGGACCCACCTCTGTGGATCTGTGTTTTTATGTGGGACCCACCTCTGTGGATCAGGGTTTTCATGTGGGACCCACCTCTGTGGATCTGTGTTGTTATGTGGGACCCACCTCTGTGGATCTGTGTTTTTATGTGGGACCCACCTCTGTGGATCAGGGTTTTCATGTGGGACCCACCTCTGTGGATCAGGGTTTTTATGTGGGACCCACCTCTGTGGATCAGTGTTTTTATGTGGGACCCACCTCTGTGGATCAGGGTTTTTATGTGGGACCCACCTCTGTGGATCTGTGTTTTTATGTGGGACCCACCTCTGTGGATCAGGGTTTTTATGTGGGACCCACCTCTGTGGATCTGTGTTTTTATGTGGGACCCACCTCTGTGGATCAGTGTTTTTATGTGGGACCCACCTCTGTGGATCAGGGTTTTTATGTGGGACCCACCTCTGTGGATCAGGGTTTTTATGTGGGACCCACCTCTGTGGATCAGGGTTTTTATGTGGGACCCACCTCTGTGGATCTGTGTTTTTATGTGGGACCCACCTCTGTGGATCTGTGTTGTTATGTGGGACCCACCTCTGTGGATCAGGGTTTTTATGTGGGACCCACCTCTGTGGATCTGTGTTTTTATGTGGGACCCACCTCTGTGGATCAGGGTTTTCATGTGGGACCCACCTCTGTGGATCAGGGTTTTTATGTGGGACCCACCTCTGTGGATCAGGGTTTTTATGTGGGACCCACCTCTGTGGATCAGGGTTTTTATGTGGGACCCACCTCTGTGGATCAGGGTTTTCATGTGGGACCCACCTCTGTGGATCAGTGTTTTTATGTGGGACCCACCTCTGTGGATCAGGGTTTTTATGTGGGACCCACCTCTGTGGATCTGTGTTTTTATGTGGGACCCACCTCTGTGGATCAGGGTTTTTATGTGGGACCCACCTCTGTGGATCAGGGTTTTTATGTGGGACCCACCTCTGTGGATCAGGGTTTTTATGTGAGACCCACCTCTGTGGATCAGGGTTTTCATGTGGGACCCACCTCTGTGGATCAGTGTTTTTATGTGGGACCCACCTCTGTGGATCAGTGTTTTTATGTGGGACCCACCTCTGTGGATCAGGGTTTTTATGTGGGACCCACCTCTGTGGATCAGGGTTTTTATGTGGGACCCACCTCTGTGGATCTGTGTTTTTATGTGGGACCCACCTCTGTGGATCTGTGTTTTTATGTGGGACCCACCTCTGTGGATCAGGGTTGTTATGTGGGACCCACCTCTGTGGATCAGGGTTTTTATGTGGGACCCACCTCTGTGGATCAGGGTTTTTATGTGGGACCCACCTCTGTGGATCAGGGTTTTTATGTGAGACCCACCTCTGTGGATCTGTGTTTTTATGTGGGACCCACCTCTGTGGATCAGTGTTTTTATGTGGGACCCACCTCTGTGGATCAGTGTTTTTATGTGGGACCCACCTCTGTGGATCAGTGTTTTTATGTGGGACCCACCTCTGTGGATCTGTGTTTTTATGTGGGACCCACCTCTGTGGATCAGGGTTTTCATGTGGGACCCACCTCTGTGGATCTGTGTTTTTATGTGGGACCCACCTCTGTGGATCAGTGTTTTTATGTGGGACCCACCTCTGTGGATCAGTGTTTTTATGTGGGACCCACCTCTGTGGATCAGTGTTTTTATGTGGGACCCACCTCTGTGGATCTGTGTTTTTATGTGGGACCCACCTCTGTGGATCAGGGTTTTCATGTGGGACCCACCTCTGTGGATCAGTGTTTTTATGTGGGACCCACCTCTGTGGATCTGTGTTTTTATGTGGGACCCACCTCTGTGGATCTGTGTTTTTATGTGGGACCCACCTCTGTGGATCAGGGTTTTTATGTGGGACCCACCTCTGTGGATCAGGGTTTTTATGTGGGACCCACCTCTGTGGATCTGTGTTTTTATGTGGGACCCACCTCTGTGGATCAGGGTTTTTATGTGGGACCCACCTCTGTGGATCAGGGTTTTTATGTGGGACCCACCTCTGTGGATCAGGGTTTTTATGTGGGACCCACCTCTGTGGATCAGTGTTTTTATGTGGGACCCACCTCTGTGGATCTGTGTTTTTATGTGGGACCCACCTCTGTGGATCAGGGTTTTCATGTGGGACCCACCTCTGTGGATCAGTGTTTTTATGTGGGACCCACCTCTGTGGATCTGTGTTTTTATGTGGGACCCACCTCTGTGGATCTGTGTTTTTATGTGGGACCCACCTCTGTGGATCAGGGTTTTTATGTGGGACCCACCTCTGTGGATCAGGGTTTTTATGTGGGACCCACCTCTGTGGATCTGTGTTTTTATGTGGGACCCACCTCTGTGGATCAGGGTTTTTATGTGGGACCCACCTCTGTGGATCAGGGTTTTTATGTGGGACCCACCTCTGTGGATCAGGGTTTTTATGTGGGACCCACCTCTGTGGATCAGGGTTTTTATGTGGGACCCACCTCTGTGGATCAGGGTTTTTATGTGGGACCCACCTCTGTGGATCAGGGTTTTTATGTGGGACCCACCTCTGTGGATCAGGGTTTTTATGTGGGACCCACCTCTGTGGATCTGTGTTGTTATGTGGGACCCACCTCTGTGGATCTGTGTTTTTATGTGGGACCCACCTCTGTGGATCAGGGTTTTCATGTGGGACCCACCTCTGTGGATCAGGGTTTTTATGTGGGACCCACCTCTGTGGATCAGTGTTTTTATGTGGGACCCACCTCTGTGGATCAGTGTTTTTATGTGGGACCCACCTCTGTGGATCAGGGTTTTTATGTGGGACCCACCTCTGTGGATCAGGGTTTTTATGTGGGACCCACCTCTGTGGATCAGGGTTTTTATGTGGGACCCACCTCTGTGGATCAGGGTTTTTATGTGGGACCCACCTCTGTGGATCAGGGTTTTTATGTGGGACCCACCTCTGTGGATCAGGGTTTTTATGTGGGACCCACCTCTGTGGATCAGGGTTTTTATGTGGGACCCACCTCTGTGGATCAGGGTTTTTATGTGGGACCCACCTCTGTGGATCTGTGTTTTTATGTGGGACCCACCTCTGTGGATCAGGGTTTTTATGTGGGACCCACCTCTGTGGATCAGGGTTTTTATGTGGGACCCACCTCTGTGGATCAGGGTTTTTATGTGGGACCCACCTCTGTGGATCAGGGTTTTTATGTGGGACCCACCTCTGTGGATCTGTGTTTTTATGTGGGACCCACCTCTGTGGATCAGGGTTTTTATGTGGGACCCACCTCTGTGGATCAGGGTTTTTATGTGGGACCCACCTCTGTGGATCAGGGTTTTTATGTGGGACCCACCTCTGTGGATCAGGGTTTTTATGTGGGACCCACCTCTGTGGATCAGGGTTTTTATGTGGGACCCACCTCTGTGGATCAGGGTTTTTATGTGGGACCCACCTCTGTGGATCTGTGTTTTTATGTGGGACCCACCTCTGTGGATCAGGGTTTTTATGTGGGACCCACCTCTGTGGATCAGGGTTTTTATGTGGGACCCACCTCTGTGGATCTGTGTTTTTATGTGGGACCCACCTCTGTGGATCAGGGTTTTTATGTGGGACCCACCTCTGTGGATCAGGGTTTTTATGTGGGACCCACCTCTGTGGATCAGGGTTTTTATGTGGGACCCACCTCTGTGGATCAGGGTTTTTATGTGGGACCCACCTCTGTGGATCAGGGTTTTTATGTGGGACCCACCTCTGTGGATCAGGGTTTTTATGTGGGACCCACCTCTGTGGATCAGGGTTTTTATGTGGGACCCACCTCTGTGGATCAGGGTTTTTATGTGGGACCCACCTCTGTGGATCTGTGTTGTTATGTGGGACCCACCTCTGTGGATCTGTGTTTTTATGTGGGACCCACCTCTGTGGATCAGGGTTTTCATGTGGGACCCACCTCTGTGGATCAGGGTTTTTATGTGGGACCCACCTCTGTGGATCAGTGTTTTTATGTGGGACCCACCTCTGTGGATCAGTGTTTTTATGTGGGACCCACCTCTGTGGATCTGTGTTTTTATGTGGGACCCACCTCTGTGGATCAGGGTTTTTATGTGGGACCCACCTCTGTGGATCAGGGTTTTTATGTGGGACCCACCTCTGTGGATCAGGGTTTTTATGTGGGACCCACCTCTGTGGATCAGGGTTTTTATGTGGGACCCACCTCTGTGGATCAGGGTTTTTATGTGGGACCCACCTCTGTGGATCAGGGTTTTTATGTGGGACCCACCTCTGTGGATCAGGGTTTTTATGTGGGACCCACCTCTGTGGATCTGTGTTTTTATGTGGGACCCACCTCTGTGGATCAGGGTTTTTATGTGGGACCCACCTCTGTGGATCAGGGTTTTTATGTGGGACCCACCTCTGTGGATCAGGGTTTTTATGTGGGACCCACCTCTGTGGATCAGGGTTTTTATGTGGGACCCACCTCTGTGGATCAGGGTTTTTATGTGGGACCCACCTCTGTGGATCTGTGTTTTTATGTGGGACCCACCTCTGTGGATCAGGGTTTTTATGTGGGACCCACCTCTGTGGATCAGGGTTGTTATGTGGGACCCACCTCTGTGGATCAGGGTTTTTATGTGGGACCCACCTCTGTGGATCAGGGTTTTTATGTGGGACCCACCTCTGTGGATCTATGTTTTTATGTGGGACCCACCTCTGTGGATCAGGGTTTTTATGTGGGACCCACCTCTGTGGATCAGGGTTTTTATGTGGGACCCACCTCTGTGGATCAGGGTTTTCATGTGGGACCCACCTCTGTGGATCAGGGTTTTTATGTGGGACCCACCTCTGTGGATCTGTGTTTTTATGTGGGACCCACCTCTGTGGATCAGGGTTTTCATGTGGGACCCACCTCTGTGGATCAGGGTTTTTATGTGGGACCCACCTCTGTGGATCAGTGTTTTTATGTGGGACCCACCTCTGTGGATCAGGGTTTTTATGTGGGACCCACCTCTGTGGATCAGGGTTTTTATGTGGGACCCACCTCTGTGGATCAGGGTTTTTATGTGGGACCCACCTCTGTGGATCAGGGTTTTTATGTGGGACCCACCTCTGTGGATCAGGGTTTTTATGTGGGACCCACCTCTGTGGATCAGGGTTTTTATGTGGGACCCACCTCTGTGGATCAGGGTTTTCATGTGGGACCCACCTCTGTGGATCAGGGTTTTTATGTGGGACCCACCTCTGTGGATCAGGGTTTTCATGTGGGACCCACCTCTGTGGATCAGGGTTTTTATGTGGGACCCACCTCTGTGGATCAGGGTTTTTATGTGGGACCCACCTCTGTGGATCTGTGTTTTTATGTGGGACCCACCTCTGTGGATCAGGGTTTTTATGTGGGACCCACCTCTGTGGATCAGGGTTTTCATGTGGGACCCACCTCTGTGGATCTGTGTTTTTATGTGGGACCCACCTCTGTGGATCAGGGTTTTTATGTGAGACCCACCTCTGTGGATCAGGGTTTTCATGTGGGACCCACCTCTGTGGATCAGGGTTTTTATGTGGGACCCACCTCTGTGGATCAGGGTTTTTATGTGGGACCCACCTCTGTGGATCAGGGTTTTTATGTGGGACCCACCTCTGTGGATCAGTGTTTTTATGTGGGACCCACCTCTGTGGATCAGGGTTTTTATGTGGGACCCACCTCTGTGGATCTGTGTTTTTATGTGGGACCCACCTCTGTGGATCAGGGTTTTCATGTGGGACCCACCTCTGTGGATCTGTGTTTTTATGTGGGACCCACCTCTGTGGATCAGTGTTTTTATGTGGGACCCACCTCTGTGGATCAGGGTTTTCATGTGGGACCCACCTCTGTGGATCAGTGTTTTTATGTGGGACCCACCTCTGTGGATCTGTGTTTTTATGTGGGACCCACCTCTGTGGATCAGGGTTTTTATGTGGGACCCACCTCTGTGGATCAGGGTTTTTATCTGGGACCCACCTCTGTGGATCAGGGTTTTTATCTGGGACCCACCTCTGTGGATCAGTGTTTTTATGTGGGACCCACCTCTGTGGATCTGTGTTTTTATGTGGGACCCACCTCTGTGGATCTGTGTTTTTATGTGGGACCCACCTCTGTGGATCTGTGTTTTTATGTGGGACCCACCTCTGTGGATCAGGGTTTTTATGTGGGACCCACCTCTGTGGATCTGTGTTTTTATGTGGGACCCACCTCTGTGGATCTGGGTTTTTATCTGGGACCCACCTCTGTGGATCAGGGTTTTTATCTGGGACCCACCTCTGTGGATCAGGGTTTTTATCTGGGACCCACCTCTGTGGATCAGGGTTTTTATGTGGGACCCACCTCTGTGGATCAGGGTTTTTATCTGGGACCCACCTCTGTGGATCAGGGTTTTTATCTGGGACCCACCTCTGTGGATCAGTGTTTTTATGTGGGACCCACCTCTGTGGATCTGTGTTTTTATGTGGGACCCACCTCTGTGGATCAGGGTTTTTATGTGGGACCCACCTCTGTGGATCTGTGTTTTTATGTGGGACCCACCTCTGTGGATCAGTGTTTTTATGTGGGACCCACCTCTGTGGATCTGGGTTTTTATCTGGGACCCACCTCTGTGGATCAGGGTTTTTATCTGGGACCCACCTCTGTGGATCAGGGTTTTTATCTGGGACCCACCTCTGTGGATCAGGGTTTTTATGTGGGACCCACCTCTGTGGATCAGGGTTTTTATCTGGGACCCACCTCTGTGGATCAGGGTTTTTATCTGGGACCCACCTCTGTGGATCAGTGTTTTTATGTGGGACCCACCTCTGTGGATCTGTGTTTTTATGTGGGACCCACCTCTGTGGATCAGGGTTTTTATGTGGGACCCACCTCTGTGGATCTGTGTTTTTATGTGGGACCCACCTCTGTGGATCAGGGTTTTTATGTGGGACCCACCTCTGTGGATCAGGGTTTTCATGTGGGACCCACCTCTGTGGATCAGTGTTTTTATGTGGGACCCACCTCTGTGGATCAGTGTTTTTATGTGGGACCCACCTCTGTGGATCTGTGTTTTTATGTGGGACCCACCTCTGTGGATCTGTGTTTTTATGTGGGACCCACCTCTGTGGATCTGTGTTTTTATGTGGGACCCACCTCTGTGGATCTGTGTTTTTATGTGGGACCCACCTCTGTGGATCTGTGTTTTTATGTGGGACCCACCTCTGTGGATCTGTGTTTTTATGTGGGACCCACCTCTGTGGATCTGTGTTTTTATGTGGGACCCACCTCTGTGGATCAGGGTTTTTATGTGGGACCCACCTCTGTGGATCTGTGTTTTTATGTGGGACCCACCTCTGTGGATCAGGGTTTTTATGTGGGACCCACCTCTGTGGATCTGTGTTTTTATGTGGGACCCACCTCTGTGGATCTGTGTTTTTATGTGGGACCCACCTCTGTGGATCTGTGTTTTTATGTGGGACCCACCTCTGTGGATCAGGGTTTTTATGTGGGACCCACCTCTGTGGATCAGGGTTTTTATGTGGGACCCACCTCTGTGGATCTGTGTTTTTATGTGGGACCCACCTCTGTGGATCTGTGTTTTTATGTGGGACCCACCTCTGTGGATCTTTGTTTTTATGTGGGACCCACCTCTGTGGATCAGGGTTTTTATGTGGGACCCACCTCTGTGGATCAGGGTTTTTATGTGGGACCCACCTCTGTGGATCAGTGTTTTTATGTGGGACCCACCTCTGTGGATCAGGGTTTTTATGTGGGACCCACCTCTGTGGATCAGGGTTTTTATGTGGGACCCACCTCTGTGGATCAGGGTTTTTATGTGGGACCCACCTCTGTGGATCTGTGTTTTTATGTGGGACCCACCTCTGTGGATCAGGGTTTTTATGTGGGACCCACCTCTGTGGATCTGGGTTTTTATGTGGGACCCACCTCTGTGGATCAGGGTTTTTATGTGGGACCCACCTCTGTGGATCAGGGTTTTTATGTGGGACCCACCTCTGTGGATCAGGGGTTTTTATGTTCTGAGGACCTGGCAGCAGGACGACTGAAGCTGAAACCTGCAGCAGCCGGTTTCCTGCTGAGGTGAGCAGCTTTCAGAGCTCTGATACCGGCTGACTGCAGGGCGGCTGCTGGATGGACTCGAGTCATTTAAAGTTCTGAAACAGCGACGAGTTCAATCAGCTTCATAAAGGTCACCCCAAGGTCAGAAACCCCAGAGCTACATCTCAGACTCTGCAGGCCTCAGTTAGCATGTTAAAGGTTAAAGGTTCACTGGTAAAGATCAGGGGTTCACTTAGTTTCTCACTCACTGCTGCTACCAGCTGCTGGATCAGGGGTTCACTTAGTCTCTCACACACTGCTGCTACCGGCTGCTGGATCAGGGGTTCACTTAGTTTCTCACACACTGCTGCTACCAGCTGCTGGATCAGGGGTTCACTTAGTTTCTCACTGCTGCTACCAGCTGCTGGATCAGGGTTCACTTAGTTTCTCACTGCTGCTACCAGCTGCTGGATCAGGGGTTCACTTAGTTTCTCACACCCTGCTGCTACCAGCTGCCGGATCAGGGGTTCACTTAGTTTCTCACACCCTGCTGCTACCAGCTGCTGGATCAGGGGTTCACTTAGTTTCTCACTCACTGCTGCTACCAGCTGCTGGATCAGGGGTTCACTTAGTTTCTCTCTCACTGCTGCTACCAGCTGCTGGATCAGGGGTTCACTTAGTTTCTCTCTCACTGCTGCTACCAGCTGCTGGATCAGGGGTTCACTTAGTTTCTCTCTCACTGCTGCTACCAGCTGCTGGATCAGGGGTTCACTTAGTTTCTCTCTCACTGCTGCTACCAGCTGCTGGATCAGGGGTTCACTTAGTTTCTCACTGCTGCTACCAGCTGCTGGATCAGGGGTTCACTTAGTTTCTCTCTCACTGCTGCTACCAGCTGCTGGATCAGGGGTTCACTTAGTTTCTCTCTCACTGCTGCTACCAGCTGCTGGATCAGGGGTTCACTTAGTTTCTCACTCACTGCTGCTACCAGCTGCTGGATCAGGGGTTCACTTAGTTTCTCACTGCTGCTACCAGCTGCTGGATCAGGGGTTCACTTAGTTTCTCTCTCACTGCTGCTACCAGCTGCTGGATCAGGGGTTCACTTAGTTTCTCACTCACTGCTGCTACCAGCTGCTGGATCAGGGGTTCACTTAGTTTCTCTCTCACTGCTGCTACCAGCTGCTGGATCAGGGGTTCACTTAGTTTCTCACACACTGCATCTACGACCTGCTGGATCAGGGGTTCACTTAGTTTCTCACTGCATCTACGACCTGCTGGATCAGGGGTTCACTTAGTTTCTCACTGCATCTACCAGCTGCTGGATCAGGGGTTCACTTAGTTTCTCTCTCACTGCTGCTACCAGCTGCTGGATCAGGGGTTCACTTAGTTTCTCACACACTGCATCTACGACCTGCTGGATCAGGGGTTCACTTAGTTTCTCACTGCATCTACGACCTGCTGGATCAGGGGTTCACTTAGTTTCTCACTGCATCTACCAGCTGCTGGATCAGGGGTTCACTTAGTTTCTCACTCACCACAAACATCCCGTCTGAGAACAGCTTCAGGTTCAACAGTTTAAGCCACGCCCACGTGTCACTAACTGGCCAATGTCGTTAGATGTGGGCGGGGTCAGATGCTGGGTTAAAGTAGCTGTTAGTGAGCACCTCCCCCTGGTGGGCAAACAGCGGAACTGCAGCAGGACTGAAGTCAGTATTATTGATCCGATTCATTTATTGATTTTCAGGGACATCGACTGATCAAAGTGTCCCACAGAGACCTGATACAGGTCTTACAGAACCAGGTCTGACAGAACCGGGTCTGACAGAACCAGGTCTGACAGAACCAGGTCTGACAGACAGAACCGGGTCTTACAGAACCAGGTCTGACAGAACCAGGTCTGACAGAACCGGGTCTTACAGAACCGGGTCTGACAGAACCAGGTCTTACAGAACCAGGTCTGACAGACAGAACCGGGTCTTACAGAACCAGGTCTTACAGAACCAGGTCTGACAGAACCGGGTCTGACAGAACCAGGTCTGACAGAACCAGGTCTGACAGACAGAACCGGGTCTTACAGAACCGGGTCTGACAGAACCAGGTCTTACAGAACCAGGTCTGACAGAACCAGGTCTTACAGAACCGGCTCAGATCTGTGAGGCTCATCTAACCCTCAGCAGGTCTGGTTGTTCGGTCAGAAACATTCAGGGCAGGAAGCAGCTCCAACATCATCCCCTCATTCACTGTTTGGTGATTTCTGCCTGCTCAGGTCACATGACCTTAGCGCGTTGATCCTCCTTTGTTCTTCAGATACGACCCGTCGTACAGCAGTTAGTGTCCGACTGTCGGGATGGGAACACCTTTCCACCAGGACCGGGTCAGGACCAGGACTTCCAGCTCTAAAGGAAACTAACCCTTCACTTTGGGCCGATCGGCCTCCTCAGCACCATTAAAGGGACAGTTCCCAAGTTCTGATCGTATTACTCTTAAATGTATTACTCTGTTGAACGCATATTGTTCTGAGAAGCAGAACGCTTTATTTTTTAAACCCCAGCCAACTAGCCGGACTACCTTCATCAACACCAAAACGAGGCTGGAACTCTGCTCACAGGACGCAGCAGGGGGTAAGAAGATGTTCAGAAATGATGCTGCTGATATGGGATGTTACACAGCTTCATGTCAGAAGAGGCGAACTGTCCCTTTAAAGAGGCGAACTGTCCCTTTAAGCAGAAACCCGACACAGTGTTGGTGTTCAAATGAAACTTTATTAATCAAACAGGAACACTGGGGAATGTTCAGGTGCGGCTGCACACGGTGCAGACACACCCGTCTTCTGATTCAAAAGGTCACTTCCTGTCAGGTCCGTGAGGATCACCTGGGACAGTTTACACGTTGGACTACGACCCCGCCGCCGCCGCCGCCACACTGATAAGGTGTACCCGGAGGGGGCGGGGCTACAGCTCAGCTAAACAGAGCAAGGCACAGGGTGAACCGACACAGAAATACTGAGGTCAGGTTGAATCAACACAGATAACAGGCTGCTTTCTGAGGGGGCGTGGCTTGTGTGTGTGTGTGTGTGTGTGTGGGGGGGGGGGGGGGGGGGGGGGAGGGTGTCTTGTTATATGTGGGCGGAGTTTGGTAGGTAGTTGTCAGAGTTCAGGAATGTTTTGGTCGTTTCAGTTTGGGATGAGAACACGACAGTCTGCCGATGTTGGCGCTCCTCCAGCATTGCGCTCGCTGTCGTGGCCCCGCCCCCTGCTGATGATGTCACTACATGCCCATCCGGATGCTCTGGATGATCTGGAAGATGGCTGCAGGTAACACAGACACAGACAGGTGAGTCACACAGACAGGACATAATGTGTTCATATCTGGCTGAGGACGCGTTATTTAACAAAGGTTCGAATCTGAAACGCTGCCGCCGCCACCGTCAGGATCAAACAGCTGTTGGGCTCTGATGTCATCAGGCTCAAACAGCTGTTGGGCTCTGATGTCATCAGGATCAAACAGCTGTTGGGCTCTGATGTCATCAGGATCAAACAGCTGTTGGGCTCTGATGTCATCAGGCTCAAACAGCTGTTGGGCTCTGTTGTCATCAGGATCAAACAGCTGTTGGGTTCTGATGTCATCAGGCTCAAACAGCTGTTGGGCTCTGATGTCATCAGGATCAAACAGCTGTTGGGCTCTGATGTCATCAGGATCAAACAGCTGTTGGGCTCTGATGTCATCAGATCAAACAGCTGTTGGGCTCTGATGTCATCAGATCAAACAGCTGTTGGGCTCTGATGTCATCAGATCAAACAGCTGTTGGGCTCTGATGTCATCAGATCAAACAGCTGTTGGGCTCTGATGTCATCAGATCAAACAGCTGTTGGGCTCTGACGTCATCAGATCAAACAGCTGTTGGGCTCTGACGTCATCAGATCAAACAGCTGTTGGGCTCTGATGTCATCAGATCAAACAGCTGTTGGGCTCTGATGTCATCAGGATCAAACAGCTGTTGGGCTCTGATGTCATCAGGATCAAACAGCTGTTGGGCTCTGACGTCATCAGATCAAACAGCTGTTGGGCTCTGATGTCATCAGGATCAAACAGCTGTTGGGCTCTGATGTCATCAGGATCAAACAGCTGTTGGGCTCTGACGTCATCAGATCAAACAGCTGTTGGGCTCTGATGTCATCAGATCAAACAGCTGTTGGGCTCTGATGACATCAGAACCCAACAGCTGTTTGATCCTGACGTCATCAGATCAAACAGCTGTTGGGTTCTGATGTCATCAGATCAAACAGCTGTTGGGCTCTGATGTCATCAGATCAAACAGCTGTTGGGTTCTGATGTCATCAGGATCAAACAGCTGTTGGGCTCTGATGTCATCAGGATCAAACAGCTGTTGGGCTCTGACGTCATCAGATCAAACAGCTGTTGGGCTCTGATGTCATCAGATCAAACAGCTGTTGGGCTCTGATGACATCAGAACCCAACAGCTGTTTGATCCTGACGTCATCAGATCAAACAGCTGTTGGGTTCTGATGTCATCAGATCAAACAGCTGTTGGGCTCTGATGTCATCAGGATCAAACAGCTGTTGGGTTCTGATGTCATCAGGATCAAACAGCTGTTGGGCTCTGTTGTCATCAGGCTCAAACAGCTGTTGGGCTCTGATGTCATCAGGATCAAACAGCTGTTGGGTTCTGATGTCATCAGGCTCAAACAGCTGTTGGGCTCTGATGTCATCGGGATCAAACAGCTGTTGGGCTCTGTTGTCATCAGATCAAACAGCTGTTGGGCTCTGATGTCATCAGGATCAAACAGCTGTTGGGCTCTGATGTCATCAGGATCAAACAGCTGTTGGGCTCTGATGTCATCAGATCAAACAGCTGTTGGGCTCTGATGTCATCAGATCAAACAGCTGTTGGGCTCTGATGTCATCAGGATCAAACAGCTGTTGGGTTCTGATGTCATCAGATCAAACAGCTGTTGGGTTCTGATGTCATCAGATCAAACAGCTGTTGGGTTCTGATGTCATCAGGATCAAACAGCTGTTGGGTTCTGTTGTCATCAGGATCAAACAGCTGTTGGGTTCTGTTGTCATCGGGATCAAACAGCTGTTGGGCTCTGTTGTCATCGGGATCAAACAGCTGTTGGGCTCTGATGTCATCAGGATCAAACAGCTGTTGGGCTCTGATGTCATCAGGATCAAACAGCTGTTGGGCTCTGATGTCATCAGATCAAACAGCTGTTGGGCTCTGACGTCATCAGGATCAAACAGCTGTTGGGCTCTGATGTCATCAGGATCAAACAGCTGTTGGGCTCTGACGTCATCAGGATCAAACAGCTGTTGGGCTCTGATGTCATCAGGATCAAACAGCTGTTGGGCTCTGATGTCATCAGGATCAAACAGCTGTTGGGCTCTGTTGTCATCAGGATCAAACAGCTGTTGGGCTCTGATGTCATCAGGATCAAACAGCTGTTGGGCTCTGATGTCATCGGGCTCAAACAGCTGTTGGGCTCTGATGTCATCGGGATCAAACAGCTGTTGGGCTCTGATGTCATCAGATCAAACAGCTGTTTGAACAACATTTGAACAGCCCAGGCGTTCCAATTGGAGGTCGTGGTGACACAAAGCAAAGTGACAGTGAGAGGTTAAGCCCCGCCCCCTGTTGACATAAGCCTGTGGGCGGGACGAAAACATTTTTAGAAAGGAGAATTAAAATAAATTAAATATAAATAAAATTTGAAATTATCTAAAGTTTCATCCAAATCTCCAACACATTGAACGTAAACTGATCAATAATTATCAGTAACTGATCAATAATTATCAGTAACTGATCAATAATTATCAGTAACTGATCAAAACTGATCAATAATTATCAGTAACTGATCAATAATTATCAGTAACTGATCAAAACTGATCACTAATTATCAGTAACTGATCAATAATTATCAGTAACTGATCAAAACTGATCAATAATTATCAGTAACTGATCAATAATTATCAGTAACTGATCAAAACTGATCACTAATTATCAGTAACTGATCAGAACTGATCACTAATTATCAGTAACTGATCAGTGATCATTAATTATCAGTAAATGATCACTGATTATTGATCACCAACAGGATGAGGACTCACCTGATCCACAGACCACAAAGATGAAGAGGGCCAGCAGCCAGGGTCCCACACCTTTATCATCTGTCAGGGTCCTCTGAAACACAGGTATTGATCACACTGATCAATCAATCGTGTCAGCTGTGACCCCTCTGATCACTTTATTGATCGATCCCTCTGAGTTTCCTTTATGAACCAGTCTGACTTCCTGTCTGACGGCTCAGAGACAGGAACTCAGTTCTGTTATTGATCTGATCAGCTGCTCAGATTCAGACTTTTGTTCAGTTTGCAAAAATTAATTAACAGCACGTCATCATTGATTGTGTTATTGGACACAAACAGTTTGATATTAAACAGAAACAGTGAATCAATCAGCTCACAGGACGGTTTCAGTGCTTTTCTGACAGATTCTTCACACATTGATCAGTAATCACAGCAGCCTGAGATGTATTGATCTATCAGGACAGAGCTGATCGATCTGTTTGATCCACGGGACTCGGGTCTCGGGTCTGGACTCGGGACTGGACTCAGGTCTGGACTCGGGTCTGGACTCGGGTCTGGAACTCACCGTTGACTTGGCCACGTTCCCCCGCAGCGTGATGTTCTTGCTGTGCTTCTCGTTGGCCATGCGGATCCTCTGTTTGGCCACCATCTTGTCTTCTTCTTCTTCTTCCTCTTTTCTGTATTCGGTGTTTATTCGCCTAAATTTGCTTTCCAGCGGCTTGTTTGTTGGTCTGACGCTCCGTGCTCCGCTGCCTCTCGGACTGGGAAGAGTTCTCGTTTGTCTACGTCCTCAAAAAGCTGGAGCCCCGCCCCCTCCACTGTGGCCACGCCCCGAAACTGCACCGATGCCCGCGCGAAGTTACTGAGCACCGAAACCGGACTTCCGGTTTGCTCCTTCAACCTTAAATATATCGGCTGCTGTTGGAAATATAAAGTAATGTTGGAAATATAAAGTTCATTTAAACTAAATTAATTTACTAAAGTAAATTTAACTGGATTTGTTATAGAAACAGAAAGGTGATTTATGTGTCCAGCTGTTCAGAATTCTAACACACATATATATATTATAATATATATATTATTTAATATATATATATATATATATATACATTATATATATATAAAATATATATTATATAATGGCCACCATTATATATTATATATATATATAATATATATATTATATAATCCCGAACAGTTAATCTGATTAAACGCAGCTCATGTCCCTGTAGCACTTTGTTTCACCATCTTATCAATCATCACTTTTTACTGATGAACCTGAAAATGAGTTTTTAATTAAGGTGAATGTGTTTGATTTTTAAAGATAATTCTTTCCCTCAAAGCACACGTTTATTGTCACAGGTTGTTTATTATTTTTCATTGTTTATTTTACAGTTTTTTTAGTGTGTCAAAAAGTGATTTTTTCTTTCTAAATAGTGTCTTTTGTTTAAAACTGAAGTGAACCGACAGTCAGTTTTTGTTTCATATTTAATATATATTTGAGATTTTAATCAATTTAGATGTTTATTCGTGTTAAAATCATGATGTTACTTTTTTATTTAGTTGAGTTTTTGTATTTTTTTTACATAAACTTGTGTTTGTTTGGACTGCACCACCGCTCATTGGATATTTGTGTTAGTTTTGTTGGTCATTAACCTGACTGTTTTATCTAAAATAAACTCCCTGCTGTCTGAGGTGGAGTCAGTAGGTCAGAGAATCTCATGTTCTCATACATTATTAGTAGAATTGGGAGTTTGACCGGGAAGGTCCATTCACAGATGAGTCTTTTGGTGTAAACCGGAAGTTGGTGTCTCCTTTGTGTGTTCCCGACAACTTGACTCGGCTTTAACGAACACAACTATTCGTAATTATAAAAACACTTTTTTTTTGTTTTACTGAAAGCAGTTCATATTACTTTTGTTTGAAGGGATAAAGTTTATGTCCAAGTCTTAAATCAAACGGCCACATCCGTTTTTAGCCCAAATGTTTGGAGACAGTCACCGTTTTGTATGCTGATGTGGCACTGAGCGGCCCGCCTCTTCTGGCTGTGACGTAACTTCCGCCTAACGGCTTTCTTCTTCCGGCACATGACACGTAAACATGGCGCCTCCCATCCCGTTTCTAGCAGGTGGGTAATTCCAGTTTTCATTCAACTATTCTGTTGTTTTTTTTGGTTTATTTTTCTACTTGTTTTACACGGAAAAGTTAGAAAGTCACACACTGAAATCCGTCCGACCCCGACAACCCTCCGCTCACCGGGCCAGTGAATATACAGCCAAACTCCGATTTAAAGCTTATTAAGTTTGTTCTGATATAAATTACTTGGGAGGCATATTTATTGTAGAGTTTCTTGAAATCTTTAGACTTATGGGTTAATTCGGCATAGTCTAAATCCACATAACATTTTTCCTTAAAACAGATAATCTGGTTGAAGTTAAAGGAGGTTTTCTGTTCCGGTGTGAGCGACAGTGCCGGGTAAACGCTCCTGGTATAATAAAGAGTACAATCTCACGCGCATGTTGGCCGATAATGACAATTTATGTGAGCCGAAGTGTAAAGTAAAGCTGTTCAGGCCAGAATTTGTAGCAAGTTTTATTCTGTGTGACAAATTCATCATACGATGAACACGGATTCATTCAATTAGTCGTTATCTCAACGGAATTCTGAACAGAAGGTGAATTCCTGACGGGCCATGACGTATTTACCACTAAGCTTCGTTCAGAATGAGGCGATTTTTGTTGATTGTTTTTGCTTCGAGCAGCAAAGACTTTGTGGGGGGTAAGTTTGGGGTATGTTGGTTATGTATGGATGAGTTATTTAACTACGCACATAGACAGTAAATTTAACATGGAGTTTATTTTGGATTTCCTGAAGTCAACATGACCCTCGGAGAGATGCGCTTTGATTAAAACTCGTCTACCATCAGAGTCCAGGTTGGACTTTTGACCAAAACTCAGTAAAATCTGTTGGCGTTCTTAACTTTAAAGCACCATCCATGTTTCAAAAGCTTCACGTGAGTAGTCTCAAACAAACTTCATCCTGTTAGTTCAGTCCCACAGCATGATGGTCCCACCGCCGTGCTTCACAGTGTTACTGGGCCTCCCCTGTTCTCTGTCTCAGTGGAGGTGTCCTCCTGGTGTTCAGCCTGGTAGTTCTGCGGCGTGTTCGTGCGGTCGTGGTGATTCTCTGCGCTGACCTTCTCTCTGAGCGCGCTCAGTCCGGTTAACGCGTGTTTTTAAAGGACTGACTCAGCTCGGTCCTCCTCCTGTGTTTCAGTGCGAGGATCAGACGGGACGTCTCTGCTGTGTGGCCCCCCCCAGTGTGAGCAACCCTCCCCCTTCCAGAGGTAAGGCAGCTGACGCTCACACTGTACACAAACAAACAAACAAACAAACACACAAACACATTACATCACATTACGGTCATTTTGCAGACGCTTTTATCCAAAGCGACTTACAATAAGTGTGTTCCACATCGGGAGGCAAAAAAACTTCAGGTCACAAGAAATCATAAGTGCATTTCCTTATAATACCAAACAGCTAAGAGCAGAACTAGTGCTAGAGTAAGTGCGATAAGTCAGGTACCGAGACACATGGGAAGACAATTTAGAAAACAAAGACAATTTAGGATTCAATATAAACACAAGGAACTTGTGCTAAAGAAAATAGAAAAATAAAATAAAATAAAATAATGGACCAGACTCAGTGAGTAATTCCCTACACTTAATATAGATCAGTGAGCAGTGCTGACCAACAGGTCATTGGGGTCATCAGGTGGGAACCTCCTTTCATCAGTGTTTCGTCTAGTTGGGTCCACAACACCTCCAGGAGGCTAGAGAGTGACCACTGGCGTCCCAGAGTCACCCCCCTAATGCCAGCCAACACTGCTCCTCACACCACAACCACCATAATCTACCCCAGCCTCTCACCAACTGCACACCAGTCACAGCGGGGTGGGGATGCAAACCCTGGTTCGGGTAGGGGGTAATGGAAATATAGAGGGTGCCAGAGGTGGAGGAAACAATAAGTGCGTAAGGAGCTGGGACGGAGCAGGTGATGTCCTAAGAGGGCGGATCAGGGTAGTGTTTCCTGAAGAGATGGGTTTCAGCCTGCGGCGAAAGATGGGCAGCGACTCAGCTGTCCTGATATCAGTCAGAGATCGTTCCACCATCGGGGTGCCAGAACAGAGAAAAGCCGTGACCGTGTCGATCGTGTGCACAAACAAACAAACAAACAAACAAACAAACAAACAAACAAACAAACAAACAAACAAACAAACAAACACAAGGACTCTGGTTGTTCCAGGGATGCTCGGCCCAGCAGGTGCGCCACCTTCAGCAGAGACGGGACGCTGTTCGGATGGTGCAACGGACACAGGTACGTTGCATCATTCACTGGTCTCCTAGCAACCGCTTTGATTGACAGACTGGTGGTTGTCTGAGCGTCTGTTTGTCCTTCAGTGTCTCCGTGGTCAGATCCAACGACGGCTCCGCGGTGTCCAGCCTCGACCTCCCAAAGACGGCCCTGCTGGAGCTGTCTCCCCTCAACAACATCCTGGTCACCTGGCAGCCGTACACCAGTAAGAGGCGGCGGGGGGAGGAGTCAGAGCGGCCGGGGGAGGAGTCAGAGCGGCCGGGGGAGGAGTCAGAGCGGCCGGGGGAGGAGTCAGAGCGGCCGGGGGAGGAGTCAGAGCGGCCGGGGGAGGAGTCAGAGCGGCCAGGGGAGGAGTCAGAGCAGCCGGGGGAGGAGTCAGAGCGGCCGGGGGAGGAGTCAGAGCAGCCGGGGGAGGAGTCAGAGCGGCCAGGGGAGGAGTCAGAGCAGCCGGGGGAGGAGTCAGAGCGGCCGGGGGAGGAGTCAGAGCGGCCGGGGGAGGAGTCAGAGTCTGATGTGGTGATCCTGTGGTTACAGAGGCCCAGGACAGTCCCCAGGGGGACGCCAACCTGCAGCTGTGGGAGGTCCCGAGCGGGCGTCTGATCAAAGCTCTGTACCAGAAGAAGCTGGAGTCCTGGTCAGTCCGCCGCATCCCGCCGATACTCTGATTGGTCGGTGATCGGCTCTAACCTGTGCTGGTCTGCAGGTGTCCCAGCTGGTCCGACGATGAGAAGATCTGTGCCAGGAGCGTCAACAACGAGCTGCATTTCTACGAGAACAACGACTTCAGTAAGAATCGTTTTCAGCTCGTTCAGAAAAACTCTGAAAACAAGCTGCATGGAAGATATTTTCTGTTAAAAACTGTTTAAAACTGGTTCCTGCTTCTCTCATCTGAAAGTTTTATGCTTTCCGGGTTTTTCTCCTCAGACTCCATCGCCAACAAGCTGCACATGCAGAAAGTCTCAGACTTCGCTTTGTCTCCTGGAGCTCCGCCCAGCAAGGTGAGGCGCAGCAGCCGGTAAGGCCCGGTCGGTCCCGGTCCGGTCGGTCCCTGTCCGGTCGGTCCCTGTCCGGTCGGTCCCGGTCCGGTCGGTCCCTGTCCGGTCGGTCCCGGTCCGGTCGGTCCCTGTCCGGTCGGTCCCTGTCCGGTCGGTCCCGGCCCGGTCGGTCCCGGGCCGGTCGGTCCCGGCCCGGTCGGTCCCTGTCCGGTCGGTCCCTGTCCGGTCGGTCCCGGCCCGGTCGGTCCCGGGCCGGTCGGTCCCGGTCCGGTCGGTCCCTGTCCGGTCGGTCCCTGTCCGGTCGGTCCCTGTCCGGTCGGTCCCGGCCCGGTCAGTCCCGGGCCGGTCGGTCCCGGGCCGGTCGGTCCCGGCCCGGTCGGTCCCTGTCCGGTCGGTCCCGGCCCGGTCGGTCCCTGTCCGCTCACCTCCTCTGGTTTGTCCCCTTCAGGTTGCCGTCTTCGTCCCCGGCACCAAAGGAGCGCCCTCCTTCGTGCGGCTGTATCAGTACCCGGTCCTCGGAGGACCGACCGCGGCGCTCGCCAACAAGAGCTTCTTCAAGGCAGACAGAGTCGGCCTGCAGTGGAACAAGAAAGGTCTGAGTCCTGGTCTGAGTCCCGGTCTGAGTCCCGGTCTGAGTCCGGGTCTGAGTCCCGGTCTGAGTCCGGGTCTGAGTCCAGGTCTGAGTCCCGGTCTGAGTCCCGGTCTGAGTCCCGGTCTGAGTCCCGGTCTGAGTCCCGGTCTGAGTCCCGGTCTGAGTCCGGGTCCTGATGCCCACATCTGTTTCCCCCCCAGCGTCGGCGGTCCTGGTCACGGCGAGCACCGAGGTGGATAAAACGGGAGCTTCGTACTACGGCGAGCAGACGCTGCATTACCTCGCTGTTACCGGGGAGACGGCCCACGTCCAGCTGGGTGAGTACGCCCAGGAAATAAACCCTCAGAGCAGTGCTCAGCTGCGCTCAGGAAATAAGTGAACCCTCAGAGCAGTGTTCAGCTGCGCTCAGGAAATAAGTGAACCCTCAGAGGAAAGCTGCGCTCAGGAAATAAGTGAACCCTCAGAGCAGACGTCTGACCCTGTGTTTCTCTGTGAAACAGCGAAGAACGGGCCCATTTACGACGTGGCGTGGAGCCCCGACTCTGCGGGGTTCTGCGTGGTGTACGGCTTCATGCCGGCCAAAGCCACCGTGTTCAACCTGAAGTGCGACCCGGTGTTCGACTTCGGGACGGGGCCCCGGAACGCAGCCTACTACAGGTGAGATTAACCTCAGACACAAACAGGTGGAGCGCTCCGTCAGGTGTCCGAACACCACCCACATTTAGAGAAGCCCAACGTCAACACACTTATTAGCTTTAGCTTTATTAGCTGCCTCCCTGCAGCCCAATGACTCAGTATGATCTGTCTCTCCTGGTCTCAGCCCTCAGGGACACATCCTGGTCCTGGCCGGGTTCGGGAACCTGCGGGGACAGATGGAGGTCTGGGACGTGAAGAAGTACAAACAGGTGAGCAGGACCAATCGGCACCACAGTCGGCTTTTCTTTGACCAACGAAGCAAATCTGAAATTGTCTTTTTAAAAAGCCTCAAATGAGTTTTTTGAATCCGTCACATTTCCATCGATGGTCAGAAGTGAATAAACTGCGTTGTGCTAACAGAGGTCCTCTGGCTGATCCAAACTGAATGTCCTCCTCTTCCTTTCCTCAGGTGTCCAAACCTCAGGCTCCGGACGCCACACATTTCTTCTGGAGTCCTGATGGCGAGCACATCGTCACGGCGACCTGCTCCCCCCGTCTGCGTGTCAGTAATGGCTACAAGATCTGGCACTACACCGGCTCCGTGCTGCACAAGGTGGACGTGGCGGCCGGCTCGGAGCTCTGGGAGGTCCGATGGCAGCCCTTCCCTGCCGGCAGCTTCCCAGAGAAGCCCGTCAAGTACCAGGCAGCGCCCAGCGAGCTGGGAACCACGCAGGCTCCGCCCACACAGGCGTACCGACCACCTGCGCTCAGACATCTGCCGGCCACGCCCAGCTCCAAACTGGTGAGGAAGCCATCACAGGTCATGTGACCTGAGGGGGGAGGAGTCAACAGGGAGGGGGGAGGGGCCAACAGGGAGGGGGAGGGGCCAACAGGGAGGGGGAGAACTAAAAACTAAGAACGTTTGGCCGTCTATACTTTGGTTTCCTCAACTAGTTTCCTTAGTTTCCTATACTTAACTGTTCCTGCTGATCTATAACTGTTCCTGCTGATCTATAACTGTTCCTGCTGATCTATAACTGTTCCTGCTGATCTATAACTGTTCCTGCTGATCTATAGCTGTTCCTGCTGATCTATAACTGTTCCTGCTGATCTATAGCTGTTCCTGCTGATCTATAGCTGTTCCTGCTGATCTATAGCTGTTCCTGCTGATCTATAGCTGTTCCTGCTGATCTATAACTGTTCCTGCTGATCTATAGCTGTTCCTGCTGATCTATAGCTGTTCCTGCTGATCTAAAACTGTTCCTGCTGATCTATAACTGTTCCTGCTGATCTATAACTGTTCCTGCTGATCTATAGCTGTTCCTGCTGATCTATAACTGTTCCTGCTGATCTATAGCTGTTCCTGCTGATCTATAGCTGTTCCTGCTGATCTAAAACTGTTCCTGCTGATCTAAAACTGTTCCTGCTGATCTATAGCTGTTCCTGCTGATCTATAGCTGTTCCTGCTGATCTATAGCTGTTCCTGCTGATCTAAAACTGTTCCTGCTGATCTATAACTGTTCCTGCTGATCTATAACTGTTCCTGCTGATCTAAAACTGTCTGTCTGTGTCTGACAGCACGAGGATGAGCCTCCTCAGGACCTTCGTTCAGGATTCTCGGGAGAGAAGAACCTTTCCAAGTCTGCGCTGAAGAATCAGAAGAAGCGAGAAGCAAAGAAAGCAGCCAAGCAGGTAAACATGCTAACAGGTAAACAGACTAACAGGCTAACAGGTAAACAGGCTAACAGGCTAACAGGTAAACAGACTATCAGGCTAACAGGTAAACAGACTACCAGGCTAACAGGTAAACAGACTACCAGGCTAACAGGTAAACAGACTAACAGGCTAACAGGTAAACAGGCTAACAGGCTAACAGGTAAACCGACTAACATGCTAACAGGTAAACAGACTAACAGGTGAACAGATTAACAGGCTAACATGCTAACAGGCTAACAGACTAACAGGTAAACAGACTAACATGCTAACAGGTAAACAGACTAACAGGTGAACAGACTAACAGGTGAACAGACTAACAGGTGAACAGACTAACAGGTAAACATGCTAACAGGTAAACAGACTATCAGGCTAACAGGTAAACAGACTACCAGGCTAACAGGTAAACAGACTAACAGGCTAACAGGTAAACAGGCTAACATGCTAACAGGCTAACAGACTAACATGCTAACAGGTAAACAGACTAACAGGTGAACAGATTAACAGGCTAACATGCTAACAGGCTAACAGACTAACAGGTAAACAGACTAACATGCTAACAGGTAAACAGACTAACAGGTGAACAGACTAACAGGTGAACAGACTAACAGGTAAACATGCTAACAGGTAAACAGACTAACAGGTAAACATGCTAACAGGTAAACAGACTAACAGGTAAACAGACTAACAGGTAAACAGGCTAACAGGTAAACAGACTAACAGGTGAACAGGTAAACAGACTAACAGGCTAACATGCTAACAGGTAAACAGACTAACATGCTAACAGGTAAACAGACTAACAGGTAAACAGACTAACAGGCTAACAGGTAAACAGACTAACAGGTAAACAGGCTAACAGGTGAACAGGTAAACAGACTAACAGGTAAACAGACTAACAGGTAAACAGACTAACAGGCTAACAGGTAAACAGACTAACAGGTAAACAGGCTAACAGGTGAACAGGTAAACAGACTAACAGGTAAACAGGCTAACAGGTAAACAGACTAACAGGTGAACAGGTAAACAGACTAACAGGCTAACATGCTAACAGGTAAACAGACTAACATGCTAACAGGTAAACAGACTAACATGCTAACAGGTAAACAGACTAACAGGTAAACAGACTAACAGGTAAACAGACTAACAGGCTAACAGGTAAACAGGCTAACAGGTAAACAGACTAACAGGTAAACAGGCTAACAGGTGAACAGGTAAACAGGCTAACAGGTAAACAGGCTAACAGGTAAACAGACTAACAGGTAAACAGACTAACAGGCTATCAGGCTAACAGGTAAACAGACTAACAGGTAAACAGACTAACAGATAAACAGGTGAACTGAAACAATGTTAAAACACTGTCTCATTATTTATGGAAGAAACACTGAGACACAGAAGCAGTGAGTGAGAAACTAAGTGACCCTAACCCTGACCTTGGGGTGACCTTTAACCTTTAACATGCTAACTGAGGCCTGCAGAGTCTGAGATGTAGCTCTTGGGTCTCTGACCTTGGGGTGACCTTTAACCTTTAACATGCTGACTGAGGCCCGCAGAGTCTGAGATGTAGCTCTTGGGTCTCTGACCTTGGGGTGACCTTTAACCTTTAACATGCTAACTGAGGCCCGCAGAGTCTGAGATGTAGCTCTTGGGTTTCTGACCTTGGGGTGACCTTTAACCTTTAGGATGAATAGGTCGTCTGTGTGCTGACATACGGACCAGTAACCTTTTTTTATGTCTGCAGGAGAACAAACCTGATCCTGGACCTCCGTCTGATCCCGCCCCCGTTGGCAACAGCCAATCAGAGACGAGCAGCGGAGACCCAGAGATGGACAAGAAGATCAAGAACTTAAAGAAGGTGAGGAGCAGGACGGGTGCAGGTTAAAACTCGCTGTGCTGTGATTGGCTGAAGGGTCAGTGATGTGTATCTGCTTCAGAAACTGAAGGCCATCGAGGAGCTGAAGGAGCTGCAGGTCTCTGGAAAGGTGCTGCAGAAGAACCAGGTGAGTTCAAATACGAGCCTCTAGAGCTGCATTCAGAACACATCTGAAGTAAAAAAACATCAACAGGAATCATTCATACAGCTGTGTGAGAACACACCTGTACAGCCTGCAGGTTAGAAAGTCATAGTTCAGTTACAGTACCTGGTGCAGCTGGTGGGAGGTTGACCTCCCTGACCTGTGACCTCAGTGACCTCTGTGACCTCTGACCTCAGACTGACGGTGTAACTGGATGTTTCTGTGTTCCTCAGCTGGAGAAGGTCCAGAAGGAGGAGCAGCTGCTGAAGGAGCTGCAGGAGCTGCAGGTGGGGCAGTAGGCGGAGCCTGAGGGCCCACAGGCCACGCCCACACCTCTCTCTGATTGGACTGAGTGTGGAAATGAGCTGTGTGAGGGGGCGGGGCTTATCCTACAGGTGGTGTGATCAGCCGATTGGACGATTATTTTCCTGCTTTCTTTACGACTGATGCTGACGGCTTCCGGCTATCCAGGGGCATTGTGGGAAACGTAGGCAGGGAGCCGAGGTGACAGGAAGTGAGGCAGATCACAGAAGAAGAAGAAACGTCAGTTAAAGGGACAGTGCAGCATTTTGAGGATTGAGCAAAATGTTGGACTGGCCCTTTATTTCATGTGAAACAGGCGTGTGCGTTTGTGCATGTGTGCTCACTGGAGCGTGTTGCTGTGCAACATTTGTTCTGTTCACCAATAAAGCCCCCCCCCCCCCGCATCTGGTGTGTTTCTTACTGCCCCAGGGGCCCGAGCAGAGCTTCTCACCCCATGGACCCAACGTTGGATCTGAACCACGACCACAGGTGGGTTTGGCTTTAATGGAGACCCAACATGCATCACACCATGTTTAAACCCTCAGTTTCCATCTGGAGGAGGGGCCCCAGGAGCCCCAGGAGTCATAGATAACAGGATGTTCAGGCCACGCCTTCAGACTCACCTGGAGGAGGGGCCCCAGGAGTCAGTAGCCCCTTTCACACTGAGGAATAACCCGCATTTAATCCGCGAATTTAGCGTGTCCGCTGTTGCGTTCACACTGCCGACCCGGGCTGCCGCGTCAACTCGACTCGCCTTTCGACCCGCGTCGGACCCTAGTCTTTTTGCCGAGCCGAGTTTGGTGTGAACGCAATCGACGCGGGTCGGACGTGGGCGTGGCGTGACGTGAGGAGTTTAAAGTTTCACTTCAAGTTCGAGACATTTTTGAAGATGGCCAACTGGGGAGACAAGGAGGTCCGCGAGCTCCTCAGCCTCCGAGCAGAGGACGTTATTTACCGCCACATGTCGGGGACTATAGTGCTCTTGTATTCTCCGCATATGTTCTTCGGCGGCATCCCACGTTGTAACCATCCACACCCCGTAAAATAACATCTCCATGAACTGCATATACAATTGCAAAAACAAGTCCTGAAGGTGTATTTAACCCTACCTCCGACACATGGCTTGTGCCTACGTCACACGCCCAGCATTTTATGTGTTTGGTGTGACGCTCTGCCACTAGGCCACGCCCCCTGAACTCGGCTTCAGACGGCACGGGTCACCAACACGCCAAGCGTTCACATTGCTCGACGCGGGATGAAGTGGCAATTTGGACCCGCTAAGGTAGCGAGTCTCAGTGTGAAAGGGGCTAGTGATAAAAGGATGTTCAGGTCACGCCTTCAGACTCACTTGGAGGAGGGGCCCCAGGAGTCATAGTTTAAAATGGTTTCTGGGGAACTATTGATCACTTTAAAGGTTCCAGGAAAGGCTGCTTGGAAGGGAACTGGATCAGGTCTGTTGGACAGGACACATATATTTATATATTAATTAAATTAAATGATATTATATAAATTAAATTAATTGATATTATATAAATTAAATTAATTGATATTATATTAATGAAATGATATTAATTAAATTAAATGTTATTACATTAATTAAATGGTATTATATTATATTACTTTATATTGGGGATGGTTCCGGGGCGGGTAAATAACGACTTTAGGTTGTAAAGAGTCTCTTCAGACTGAACTCTTGGCTGTGAAACGTAAAATTACCGGAAGTGGATCCCAGCCTTGAATTGGTTAATTCCGCTGTCAGTCAGCCCTCTCTGTGCTCCTATTGGCTGCCTGAGGCGGGGAGGCGGAGCCTGCAGCCGGAGCGCTTTACGGCAGGCCGTGCGGCGGCTCCTCGTGCAGCGACGCAGCAGGTAAACAATCCCGATCTAAATAAGTTTAAACCTACTAATTGATGATTAGTTAACTAGTTAACTGGTGAAAGTTTCCGGGTTAACGGCTGCTGGACTCTCCGGTGAGACTGGTTCTGGTTCTTGTTCCTCAGGGGGTCAGAATCCGGGTTTTATTGATCACTGCTGGTTCTGTGCGGAGGTTCAGGGTCGAGAAAATATTTTAATGAAGGATCAGTCTGTGTCAGCTGATTTTATTTTATTTTTATTTTTATTTCATCTGCTCAGAGTTCAGAGGAGAAACAGAAAGAAAGGTGCAGATTCAGCAGTTTGAGGGCCTGAGAGCCTGAAAAGAGTTCTGAAATAACAGCAGGGCAACAGCATCCATTCATTCATCCATTCATCCATCCATTCATTCATTCATTCATCCATCCATTCATTCATCCATTCATTCATCCATCCATTCATTCATCCATTCATTCATTCATTCATTCATCCATCCATTCATCCATCCATTCATTCATCCATTCATTCATTCAGTCATTCAGTCAGTCATTCATTCATCCATTCATCCATCCATCCATTCATCCATCCATTCATTCATCCATTCATTCATTCAGTCATTCAGTCAGTCATTCATTGGTCTTAAAGTATTGGTGAAATAAAGACAGATAATTTCTTATTCAGAGGCTGTACTGTCTCTGCCTGTTCTCTCTGTTTTATGGATATACATATAAAGAATCTTAATGTCTGTGGTTTTATGGATATACATATAAAGAATCTTAATGCCTGTGGTTTTATGGATATAGGCGAATCTCATCTAAATATCTCCCGAAGGGTTAGGGTTACTAACTTTCCCCAAACTGTTATCGGTGAGCAGATGAAGGTATTTTATGTCAGAAATAAGGTCCAGCTTTAAAATACTGAACTCTCCCTTTAAAGTTCAGGTTTGGTTTACAGGTGACATTATGGGCTGAATTATTACCACCTGACGTTACACACCAGGGGCCTCATGTACAAAGCGTGCGCACGCTTTCACGTCATCCATCAGATGTATCAGGAGCCAAATGACCGTGGAAATGTTTGGTGCCTCCCGCCGACTTCAGGCCTGGCGTACGCACGTTTCTGCAGCTGTTGGGAAACTGTTATAATAAATGGGTTAACAGTTAGTCCTCAACGCACGATTCATACATTCTGAGTAACAGCATGTTGGGAACAGACTACAGGGTGGGACTGTGCGTGATGGCTGGCTTCTTGGTGAGTAACTTTATTCTTGTAATTGTCCTAATATTATTCCCCGTGACGTGCATGGAGTATGTGCGCCCCCAGTTTCTGTCCCATCTTCACAGCATCAGTCGGTGGTTAAAGTTAGTTTCTTGCTAGTTAAACTTCAGCTTAAGATCTTTCTAACCAGCCCCTGATCGTCTCTGTGGGCAAATGTTAATAACTCTGTGCGTAAAGTGTGAAATGTCTTCATCAGCCTCACCTTTTCCCCGGCGCACTTCTGCACGTTACTGTATGAACACGTTGTTGGGAGTTAGACAGAAACATCGGTATTTACCCCGGGGGTAATCAGAGTCACCCACATGTGCCCCCACCACCCCAGAGAGAGCAGTGTCACCTATAGTTGCCCCGACTCTCTGTTCAAACAGGGTCGCCGTCTTACTCATTCTTTTTTCTTTATTTTCTGATTGTGCAGCGAAGCATCTGGACCCAGAGAGTAAATAACTGGGTCAGAACTTTCTCATATGAACTGCTTTGGTTCCACTTTAGCACCGAGGTCATCAGTTTAATTTGTAATGCATGTTTGAATGAATTCATAGGTGTGATTGAAGAGCTTTCATCCATGTTGTCAGCTCCTCCTTCCTGCTTAAAGAAGATCAGAGCGCCGTCGCACTGATGGAGTCTGAGCTCATCAGCCATCCCCTGAGCTCCACTTCTCTGTCTGTTACAGACTGTGGTGATGGAGGCCTGCAGGGAGGAGCAGGTGGAGGAGCAGGTGGAGGCCAGCAGGGAGGAGCAGGTGGAGGAGCAGGTGGAGGCCTGCAGGGAGGAGCAGGTGGAGGAGCAGGTGGAGGAGCAGGTGGAGGCCAGCAGGGAGGAGCAGGTGGAGGACTCCACCCTTGTTGTGGGCCTCAGTCTGTGTGACTCCGCCCCCCTGCTGTGGAGGACGCAGGACCTGAAGGAGGTGCGGTCTGGTGGCCTGGTGGGGGCGCTGCTGGGCTCGCTGCCCCGAACGCCGCGTCAGAACGCCCGGCTGGGCCGCCCGCTGCTGCTGCTGCCCGAGGAGGCGGAGCTACTGAGGGAGCGCCGTGCCGCCGGCAGGCTACCAGCAGCTAACCAGGTTAGTTAACCTGCTGCTAACCAGGTCAGTTAACCAGCTGCTAACCAGGTCAGTTAACCTGCTGCTAACCAGGTCAGTTAACCAGCTGCTAACTAGGTCAGTTAATGAGCTGCTAAGCAGATCAGTTAACCAGCTGCTAACCAGGTCAGTTAACCTGCTGCTGACCATGTTAGTTAACCAGCTGCTAACCAGGTTAGTTAACCAGATGCTAACCAGGTTAGTTAACCAGATGCTAACCAGGTCAGTTAACGAGCTGCTAAGCAGATCAGTTAACCAGCTGCTAACCAGGTCAGTTAACCAGCTGCTAACCAGGTCAGTTAACCAGCTGCTAACAGGTCAGTTAATGAGCTGCTAACCAGGTCTGCTAACCAGGTTAGTTAACCTGCTGCTAACCAGGTCAGTTAACCTGCTGCTAACCAGGTTAGTTAACCAGATGCTAACCAGGTCAGTTAATGAGCTGCTAAGCAGATCAGTTAACCAGCTGCTAACCAGGTTAGTTAACCAGCTGCTAACCAGGTCAGTTAACCTGCTGCTGACCATGTTAGTTAACCAGCTAATAACCAGACTAGTTAACCAGCTGCTAACCAGGTCAGTTAACCTGCTGCTGACCATGTTTGTTAACCAGCTAATAATCAGACTAGTTAACCAGCTGCTAACCAGGTCAGTTAACCTGCTGCTGACCATGTTAGTTAACCAGCTGCTAACCAGGCCACTTAATGAGCTGCTAACCAGGTCAGTTAACCAGCTGCTAACCAGACTAGTTGACCAGCTACTAACAGGCTAATTAACCAACCAGGTCAAGTAACCAACTGCTAACCAGTCTAGTTAATCCGCTACTAACCAGGATAGTTAACTAGATGCTAACCAGGCTAGTTAACCAGCTCTGAGGTAAACTAGTCCTAACATAGTTTGTGATGTTGGTATGGTCACCTGCTCAGGGGGACAGTGGGACGCGGCGGCAGGATGGAGGGGCGGAGCTCCGGCGGCAGGAAGGAGGGGCGGAGCTCCGGCGGCAGGATGGAGGGGCGGAGCTCCGGCGGCAGGATGGAGGGGCGGAGCTCCGGCGGCAGGAAGGAGGGGCGGAGCTCCGGCGGCAGGATGGAGGGGCGGAGCTCCGGCGGCAGGATGGAGGGGCGGAGCTCCGGCGGCAGGAAGGAGGGGCGGAGCTCCGGCGGCAGGATGGAGGGGCGGAGCTCCGGCGGCAGCTGGAGGCGGAGCAGCTGAGGAGTTTCCAGGAGCAAAGCGCCCTCGCTCTGCAGGACAGGAAGGCGGCGCTGCGCCGAGCCATGACATCATCGCACACAGGTGAGTGTTCAGGACGTTTTCTGCCGTCTGCACCTGAACCCGTCTCACTGTCTGGTTCTGGTTCTGGTCCCCGCAGACTCGGAGCCCGGCCCTGGGGAACCGGATGAGGCCGTGCGGCGCCGCCTGCTGGCCTTGGATCAGAACTTCACCTTCCCTCGCTCAGCGATGGCGGTCCAGCTGAGCACGTCGAGGGCGGGGCTTAGCTACTGCCCTGAGGCCCGGGCCTTCCTGCGGGCCGAGCGGCCAATCAGAGCGCAGGTGGAGCCCAACGCCAGGTACCAGGTGTTCAGAGACCTGCGGGGGCGGGGCTTCTTCCTGACCTCAGCGGGGAAGTTCGGAGGAGACTTCCTGGTTTATCCAGGTGAGATAAACCTGAACCCAAACTCCCCCAAACTCACCCCAAACTCCCCCAAACTGAACCCAAACTCACCCAAACTGAACCCAAACTCCCCCAAACTCCCCCAAACTGAACCCAAACTCCCCCAAACTGAACCCAAACTGAACCCAAACTCCCCCAAACTGAACCCAAACTCCCCCAAACTGAACCCAAAGTCACCCAAACTGAACCCAAACTGAACCCAAACTCACCCAAACTGAACCCAAACTCACCCAAACTGAACCCAAACTGAACCCAAACTCACCCAAACTGAACCCAAACTCACCCAAACTGAACCCAAACTCCCCCAAACTGAACCCAAACTCCCCCAAACTGAACCCAAAGTCACCCAAACTGAACCCAAACTGAACCCAAACTCACCCAAACTGAACCCAAACTCACCCAAACTGAACCCAAACTGAACCCAAACTGAACCCAAACTCACCCAAACTGAACCCAAACTCCCCCAAACTGAACCCAAACTAAACCCAAACTCCCCCAAACTGAACCCAAACTGAACCCAAACTCCCCCAAACTGAACCCAAACTAAACCCAAACTCCCCCAAACTGAACCCAAACTCACCCAAACTGAACCCAAACTGAACCCAAACTCCCCCAAACTAAACCCAAACTAAACCCAAACTCACCCAAACTCACCCAAACTCACCCAAACTAAACCCAAACTAAACCCAAACTAAACCCAAACTGAACCCAAACTGAACCCAAACTGAACCCAAACTGAACCCAAACTGAACCCAAACTGAACCCAAACTGAACCCAAACTAAACCCAAACTAAACCCAAACTGAACCCAAACTGAACCCAAACTGAACCCAAACTGAACCCAAACTAAACCCAAACTAAACCCAAACTAAACCCAAACTGAACCCAAACTCAACCCAAACTCAACCCAAACTCAACCCAAACTCAACCCAAACTCAACCCAAACTCCCCCAAACTGAACCCAAACTCCCCCAAACTGAACCCAAACTGAACCCAAACTCCCCCAAACTGAACCCAAACTCCCCCAAACTGAACCCAAACTGAACCCAAACTCACCCAAACTGAACCCAAACTGAACCCAAACTCCCCCAAACTAAACCCAAACTGAACCCAAACTGAACCCAAACTCACCCAAACTGAACCC